>NC_056749.1:565446629-565684129 GCF_019279795.1 Protopterus annectens
TAAGTCAGAAATAAAAAAAATGTAAGAGAAAGCTATAAGAAGTATATACAATAGAATATTGTTTACTGTTTATATTAATAGAGTTAAAAATAAAACATATTATTTACTATTATTTAGTTCTAATTATTATTAGTTAAAGCATGACAGATTATTTACAAACAAGCATAAGCAGTGTAATCAAGAAAGTATAATTAGGTAGTGTCATTCCTGTATCTGTGATGTGTCAGTGTGATATCTAGGTCAAAGGTGAGACTAGCTGCTTTCAGCTTCTCTGTGAGAATTCTGAGAGTTGAAGCTTTTGAAGTAGCTCATGGACACTGTGCATGAGACAGCCCACATCCCAGATTGTCTCTCTTAACATTTTGGCGGGAAACTTATTAAAAACTAGTGACAAACATTCATTTAGCAGTGTAAATGCATCTAAACATGACAAAACCTTCACAATGCATTCTACAGGTTATTACAAACTCTATGTAAGTGAAATCAAGCCCAAAATTATTAATAAGTAACAAAACTCAACATTTTTGTCCCAACTCAACTCCTATGCAAATCTTATTATTTACTGTGTCTATATGATCAAAAGCATTTCTATATATTAATAAAGAAAAGAGAGTAAAAAGTAAAAGGGTGTAAGGCAGAAATAAAAAATGTAAGAGAAAGCTATAAGAAGTATATACCATAGAATGTTACTTACTGTTTATATTAATAGAGTTAAAAATAAAACATATTATTTACTATTATTTAGTTCTAATTATTATTAGTTAAAGCATGACAGATTATTTACAAACAAGCATAAGCAGTGTAATCAAGAAAGTATAATTAGGAATAGCATTTGAAGAACATATAAACTTTTAAAGGAAAAAAAAATGTATCAAATTACCGACCTTATTTTTCCTCTTCAGAAAGAGAAACAAGTTAAATCACAGCTTGCCATTAAATCTCCAGATATTTTGACTAGTTATGAAACAAAACATTTCTTTGCACACAGAGAATAACTTTGATTAAATCTTTTTCAAAATATTTGTTGCTTCTTGGAAATGCAGGAACTATATTTAAAAAGATTAATAATAAAATAAAATGATGAGAGAGAAAAAAACATAGTACAAATCATTTGTTTTTTAGTCTCTTCTTCTTCTCTGAAGTCTTCCACAAAGTTTCAGTTGCCAGTCTCTTTAACAAAGGACTAGCCCATTCCATTTCTTCTATTTTTTCCAAAATCTTATTTTTTTGATAAACAGTAAAGCAGAGTCTAAGTCATCGAAAATTTTAGGACCATCAGGAAGGAAGATTTTAAGCTTGGCAGGAAACAGAAGGTATGTTTTAAACTGTGCTTTTTAAGCTCCCTTATTAGTGGCAGAAAAACTTTTCTTTTAGCTAATACCATGGAAGAATAGTCATTGTCAAAACGCACAGTTGTTTCATTAATCTTAACAGGAGCTTTAGCACAAGCAGATTTAAGAACCATCTCTTTATCAAAAGATGATAGAAATCTAACTATAACTGATCTAGGATAGTTTTTGTTAGAGTTAGTATTAGCTATAGATCTATGTGCTCTTTCGATACCAAAAGAGAATGCTTCTGGTAAATCTAAAGTTTTAGGGAGCGATGTTGTTAAAAAAGAAGTAATATTGTTACCTTCAATATTTTCTGGCAGTCCAAAAATCCTAATGTTATTGCGCCTAGATCTATTTTCCAGGTCATCCAGCTTTGTTTGTAAATGTGTATTTTGTTTCAGCAGAAACTCAATGTTGATTTCCTCTTCTTGTATCCTATTTTCCATGTCATTCACAGCTTCTTCTATGCCTGTCATCTGGATCTTCTGTTGTTGCAGGTCCATATGTAACAAGTCTATTTGTTTTGTAGTTTTTTCTATGAAAGTGTCTATTTTAGTATCCATTTTATCCATCTTAGCAGTAAGTTGCTGAACTATAATTATCAGAGACTGAAGTTCTTTCTTGATGCTGGAGTCTTGAGAATTTGTCTTACTGGAACTCATTTCAGACTGATAAACTGATAGGAAAATTTCCAAAGTAATTTCTGACAGGAATATTATTAAGATTTCCTTTCTTTTTTAGATATAGTTCAAGAACTATATAAAACAAACATATTTAGAAAGAAAATTACTTCAAAAATTAATTTTTTAAGTAATTAATTCCTGTCAATGTAATGAAATTGGTGGAGCTGAAGAAATCTGATGCTATCCTGTCAGCATCCCTAGTTCTTGACCTCATTTTAAACACAGGGAACACATAAGTAATCATGCATAACAAACAAGGTTATAAAATTACAAAAGACATACTTTAGGTCTGCATATTCTGCAAAAGAAGTTGAAAATAGCTTTCAGAGATGAGGGAAGAAAAATAATCTACTGTAAAAGGCCCTTTTCAAAGACCATTTATTTGAGTACTCACATCTACAACTACACTTACACGTTAATTCGGTGACCATTTGCTGTGGTTAGACACTTGGATAGAATTCAGTGAAGCATCCACAAATATTCATAAAACATGGAACACAGAAGGAACATTTCAATCTGGAGTTCAGATAGTAGAATTTCAAAGCAAGATGCAGTAAAGGAAGATTCCCTCCTACACAGGAGAGCTATACTACAGTGCTTAGTGAAGTTCTACACCATCAGTCAAGTGGCTGCTGCCCTAATGTCTGCCACAGGTACGTTATTCACCCAAGAACTGAATGAGACCCCCCCCCGCTCTTCACTGACCCACACACAATTGTCTAAAGTACAAATACGTGGAGGTCAGCATAACAGCAGCTCTTCAAAGGCCATGCTATCTGTGTATCAAGAAGTATCATTCCTAGCAGCTAATCCAAGCAGCCCATTTCCAGTGTATAAGCCAAATGTCCCTCTACAATCTGTCCTGACATTAGCTGACCTAGGACTCCTCATTTAAACAGTCTGGCCAACATCATCTTCATTTCTTCATAGCAACAAACAATCTGTGCATAAAATGAAGTAATGGAAATGAAGGTGGGAAGTTCAAACATGGAGACTGAGCACAGTGTACTGTGTGCTAGCACTGTCTCTGTTCTGTAACTGGAGGTAATATCATCATTTATTGTGAACTGCACAGATGCGGTCTCGGCTAATATATGTCTGAGTTATAATACATCCAAAAAGAAACCCAAGCTGAATATGCATTTAGTGCACAAATGACTTGTCTAAAAGCCCTACTGGGATCCATATCATTTGCACAAATTATATTTGATTCCTGCAGGATGTCCCATATCCTGACCTCTGTTAATCAGAGTAAGTTTAGTGTGTAGTGGTGGAACACACCACCTCCCTCTTCCAGGAGGATCCAGCAGGATCCTTCAGATCCTAGATTGTTATTTAAATTCAGGTTTTATTTGATGTAGTCAGATGTTTGACCCTCTGCACCATGGAGTCAACTTGTTTGAAAGTACTTTTAAACAGTAAGCCACCCTGCACTTTCCAGTGTGGAGGCTGTGCTGCCCCACACCCGTGGACTCTATATATACTAACTTCAAAATTGAACTACCTTGGAATAGTTAACAAGCTTAGATTTGGTGACTAAACAAATACTTATTTTATTCCAGCTTGTGATGTTAGTGCTAGTACAGAATTACTATATGTATGTTGTTTGACTTGTGATCTTAGAGTTAGCGTGTGTGAGTGTGTTTCTGTGTGTGTGTGGTGGGAAATGGTGAGGTGGCACAACTACCCCTACAATGGAGATACAAAGGGTGGTAGCACTTATGAAAAACACTTACAATTCTTTATACATGATCAGTAACTCTGCTTGTCTGTTATAAAATAAACTCTGATAATGTTGACCAAGTCATGCTCATCCAAATGAAGTTTCAAGTAAATGATGTTTTGACCATTTCTGTTTTACCATATCCCAATCAGCCAAATGACATTCATATAAATGAGTTGGAGCCATTTCTTTGTTATGATAGTAGAAAGGGCACACAGCCTTACTGATCTCTTCAGGGAGTGCCATCTGTGCACCAGGTTAGAACTTCTGGGTAGAATCTCACACCATATCCCATAAACCCAGGGCGATGGACAAGAAAGGGCATGGAATAGAATGTGCTCAGTAAGAAAATGGTGTACACATGTCAGCAGTAGCACATATACACAGGTATATACATGTTAGGCACATTTGTTCTTAGTTTATTTTCATAGATAATGGTGAAATATGAGTGTTATACAAGTTAGATCTAGGTGGGTGCATAAATACAGGGGATCCCAAAACAGAAGAAACAGGAAAGTAATTATTAGTAAAAAAAAAAAGAGAGCATACAAGAGATGAGAATAAAAACAGGAGGAGTAGATGATGCAGAGTCATATGAAGATGCTCCTAAAAAAGCAAAATATATTGTGTAGCAGGTCAAGCTATGCCTAGAGAATGGCATGACTAACTGGAAGAGAGGATGGGTGATGGAATTCTCTTCAGGTTCTAGTTTATTGTTCACCCATTGAATCCCACAACATAAAATGGCAAACAAGGGATATGGAATCACAGAAGTTTTTAATTTATTCCTGCAGTGTAGCAGAATCATAGAGAACAGTTATTTCCCCATGAGTGTGCAACGCTGAAGATAGAATGCAGAAGCAGTAGAGGTGAAAGTGACGTATTGTTTATGTTCAGTGTTTTTGTGCTTTTGAGATTAGGCAGCTCTGACGTATACCACTTAATAGTATATTTGATAGGGGTTTCATAACCTAGGTCTTGTAAAGTAGATCCATTTTTTTCAGATTCATTTGAGAATGTGGGATGAAAACTACTGCTAGAAATTGTGAAAATGCTACAGGCTAGGCAAATATATTGAATGAGTTCTTCATTTTGTGTTTCTACACTACTGATGAGGCAGGTTGCTAGCACAAAAGGTAGACTGGTTAAGACAGAGGACTAGACAAATGAAACTGGAAAGAGAGAAGAATACAAAGTAATTTAAGAGTCTGCAGGTAAATAAGATGGCTCAGGTAAGCTGCCCCCAGGGATGCTGAAAAAATACTGGCAGTGGTATTTCATCACTGGCAGAATGATGTAGTTTCATCACAACACTAGAAAAGGGTAAGAGTAGATCCTTACACAAAGGCAGTTTAGATTCCTCTTAGTACTCTTCATCCCAGAAAAGGTTATAGAAAAGATTACATGGAGCAAGTAGGTGGAATTCCTGGACACTCATTTTCCTGATGATTGACAACCACTGAATGTCTCCATACAACAGAGGTCTTGTAATAACAGCATCTTCAGCATTCCTATCACTAGGTCACTACTGATGTAAACAAGGAAAACCCTAGGGATGTGCTGCATTCCACCTTCAGCAGAGCCTCTGATACTGCACTTGCTAGAGGTTAATGGAAATAGTATAAGACAGTGGTCTCCAACCTTTTTTGCACCACGGGCCAGTTTCATGCAAGACAATTTTCCCGGGACCAGCCATTGTGAGCACATAATAAGCAAGCAATAATGCCTGACAGGGTGTGTGTTAATATGTAATTAATTCAAGTCCAGGGGTGTTATGAGGCCTGATGCCACAGGCTTCTTATTTCTGATCATTCATTGGAGATCATTAACTTCAAGTTGCAAATATGCTTTCTCTGTTTTTAAACTTAACTCAGATCACTGCACATTCACCTAAATGCTTTTAAAAAAATCAGTGCTATTTGCATCTAAACAAACACTAATTTTCTAAATTCCTAATGATATAAAAACCTACCGCTTGCTGACCATAACTTCAGTCCACCTAAAACTTAGTATTATTTTTACATGTTCAACTCTCACTGAAAAGGCAACAGCTAGAAGATGCCCGGCTACTTCACTGACAGTTACATTTTAATTGGCATGTGGCAAGCATAACAAGACAAAACAAAACTTGCAATATTTTAGAAAATCAAGACTTTCCTATTCAGTAGTGCCATGCCGGTCAATAAATCTTGTTTGGTATCCTTACTCTTATATGCAACTTATGTACAAACTGGACTACCTGCTTTCAGTAACACAAAGTAGAACAAGCGTATAACGGAATATCTACATTTGCTGCTGTCCACCATTTACCACTGTCAGTCAATGAGGAACATTCAGCTGTTAATCTTCATTCACCATCTAATAACTCAGTTAAATTTCATCCACAAATTGTTCTCCTCTGACTGACTTTCCTTATCTGCTATTATCAATTGGCAACAACTTCTCTCACATTTTAAGACTCGGTAACCTGATTACTGGACACTAAAGGGAAAAATAGATTTAGTACTTCAAGTCTCCTTGACCCTAGTGGCAAACCCTGGGATATACCCCTGCATAACCTTAGGTGTATCTCCAAGAGATACCTTCAAAATTCCTTACTTAAAGAATGTCCCCAGTGTAAATGGTCCTCCAACTGTGGCGTGACCTAAACTGTGTAATCTTTCCAAATATTTTTACTTTTCTATAATCTAGATTTATATTAATAATTATCAATCTCATATATGCATTTAGTGATTTTACCATACTTAGCAAACTCTTGACTTCCCTATGATTGTGCATGTGTTACGACTTTAATAAATCAGAGACCATTCAGGTGCAATTAACCATAGGCAAAACTGCTCTACAGTTTGTAGCATGTTACAGGCCACCCTCTCAAACTCAGGAACCCCACACAGCCTTCCTGAAGACACTGGAGAGTATAAATGTCTCTCCAAACACCATCATATTGGGTGACTTCAACTACCCAAACATAGACTGGGAACATTACTCAAGCCCCAATACCCTAGCCCAAAGGTTCCTGGAGTTCATAAACTCAAATGCTATGGAACAACTTGTCACCATTCCCACAAGAGGTGAAAATATACTAGACCTGATCATCAGAAACATGGGGACAAAATGCTCTACACCGGAAGTATATCCCTCATTGGTGAGATCAGACCATAAACTAATCTCACTGGAGATCCACATCCCGCCCCCACCCCCAACAAAAAAGACCACAGTGAAGAACTTCTCAAAAGCCAACTTCACACTTCTTAAGACTGGTGTGGTATCCTTCAAGGCCCCTGAGCCATTGGAAACCACAACCCACGCTGCTGAATCCCTTACAAATGCTTTCTACGAGCACCTCCAGGATTGCATGGATCAAGCAATCCCAAATAAAATCAAGACCCTTTCCACCAAAGGCAAGCGCCCGATCTGGTGGACCCCAGCCATAAACAAACTTTACAACAAGAGGAGAAAGCTACTACAGGATAGAGCAAAATCCCTAAAAGGGAAGACATCTCTGATCAATACTAGTAAAAAACTACGATCACTCATAAAATCATCCAAGGCCAACTTTGAGAGAAAAATCTCCATGGACTCAAAAGACAATCATAAGGCCTTCTTTAGCTATGTTAGAAATCTGGGTGGAAACTCCCAGATATGCTCAGAATTAGTCCAAAATTATACAAAAATCACTGAACCCACAGACATTGCAAACATACTGGCAGACAGGTTCAGTGAAAATTTCTCCCCCCTCCCCAAAAGGAGAAATATCTATCCCAGCAGAGTGTAGCCTCCCAATCATCTCAAATGCCCAGGTGAGAGCTGCTCTCTCTAAAGCTAAAAACACAGCATCAATGGGACCGGATGGTGTCCCCGGCTGTGTGCTACACTAACTCAATGAGGAACTAAACCCACACATAAGGCTGCTGTTTAATCTTAGCCTTACCACAGGATACATACCCAAAGAGTGGCATACGGCAACTGTGATCCCACTCCACAAAGGCGGTGCTTCTACGGACCCTGGTAATTACCACCCCATAAGCTTAACAAGCCTGGTCTGCAAAGCTATGGAGAGGATCATAATGGAACTCATAAATAAAGACATAGGGGACCTACAGACATTGGATCCTACCCAATTCGGCTTTGTCAAGGGCAGATCATGCCTCTTGAACTTGGTCGACTTTTTTAAAACAGTCACCAAGGCCATTGATGAGGGTAAGGCAGTTCACACAGCCTACCTTGACCTTGCAAAAGCTTTCGACACAATACCCCACTCGAGTATCATAGAAAAGCTCACCAGCTTAAATGTAAACCCATATGTCACAAGATGGGTTGCAAACTGGCTCAAGGACAGAACCCACAGGGTTAGAGTTGCTGGTGCCATGTCAGACTCCAAGCCGGTCACAAGCGGTGTCCCACAGGGCTCAGTCCTGGGCCCCCTCTTGTTCGGCATCTACTTTTCAGAAGTGCAGGCAAACATAGGAGGATTGTGGCTGACAAAGTTTGCAGATGACTGCAAACTGGGCGCCATAGTTGAAAATCCATCAGACACAGATATCCTTCAGAGAGGTCGCATAGAAACGGGTAACTGGTGCCAGAGCCATGGCCTTAAGCTAAACGCCAAAAAATGTACAGTCATACCCTTTGGTAAAAACAAGGTAACCCCAAGTTACCACATAGGTGGCAATCCATTAAGCACAGAAGAGGTTATCAGGGACCTGGGGACCCAAGTTGACAGCAACCTTTCTTTTGACACTCACATTGCCAAAGTGGTTAGGAGGACATTCTACATTGCCCACCTGATTATGAAGGGATTCACATCCAGATCAAGGGAGGTCATTGTTCCCCTGTACTCTTCACTTATCAGACCAATGATTGAGTACAATGCCCCATTCGGAATGTATCTTACCCGACACCTGCAGCAATTGGAAAGACCCCAAAAGTTCCTCATCAAAAGGATAAAGAGGCTCAAAAATATGCCATATGCTGCCCGACTGAAGAAACTCCAGCTCTATTCAGTCGCATACCGTCTGCTCAGAGGTGACCTGTGCCTGACATACAAGGCCATGTCCAACCCGGAATTAATGGACATGCTCCACCTCAAAAAATCCAAATCCACCAGAGCCGCAAGAGACTTAAACCTCAACACGGATATAAATAGGACATGCTGGAGGGACAGATTCATCACCCAGAGACTCCCTATGCTGTGGAACAGAGTCCCGGTCCATGTGAGACAGAGCACCTCGCTGGCTCTGTTCAAGAGGAATCTTGACCAGTGGATGGGAGATCGTAGGTTTACCCCGGGGATCATCTCTGTATCACTGCTGGACAGAGGCACGGCAAACTAATGGGTATAGTATTCTTCAACCTAAGGGGTGGTGAAAGCCACACAACTCTGGCTAGGCTTATAAATGCCCTAGGGCAGATAGCCTAGTATGAACCTATGAACCTATGAACCTATGAACCTAAGTTACTTGCATGATATTAATCTCACATTGTACAATTTGTAAAAGTTGCAAGCAAGAGGGCTATAACTTGCACAATCTATGGTCATATAGTTACTACTGTTGTTAACTATAATGTTTAATCTGAGTAGTCAGTTTTGTATGAGATCATGTCATCATTTGTTCTTCTCATTTGTTTGGTTTGTAAACTGTATTGTATTATCCCTGTATAGTTTGTCTGGAGTATTTCTCCTCAGGTCTCATTTGAAAATAGTACTTCCACATGGACATCACAGTTAAGTAATGCAATAAATATAATATAGTAAAATGAAATAAAAAAAATAAATAGGTAAAGCTAAACATTCAAAGTATAGTATGAAAAACAACATTGCATAAACTGCAATACAGTTATTTAGTAATGCTTCATAAAATTCATTAAAGAAAATTAAATTAATACATCAGATATGATTACATAAATTAAATGGTTCATATTCAGACAGTGATTTTTTAGTCAACAAATTATATACTACAAACACGCACTCAGAAAGCCAAAACACATTCACTCATGCCTTCTGCAGGTGAGACGGAAATTCAAAACACAGAATGACCTTTAGAATGTTAACCTCGATGAAGAATGAGTAAGCCGTGACAGATGCCACCGTTTGTGTTTCTACAAGTAAGCCCCAAAGAACAATGCAATCAATTTAAAATGAAAAAACAGAAATAACAGTTATAAAACAGAAAATGGCAATAAAACCACTTAATACAGCTGACTGCAGTATCCGCATGAAATGCAGGCTTGTAAAGTCAAATTATAACACATGAATGACACCTAGTTATTTTTCACTTACATAAGAGGGAATACTGATCATCTGCAACATCGCTAATGGATAGGTAGCCTCAGTGAAGAAGGGCTATCTTGACATTACTGACTGCTGACTTTTTTTTTTTAATGGAAAGATTTGTACTCAGTGGAATGAATTATGTACAGTTGTATCATTACACTTGCATAGCAGTATATGTTCAGATAGGATTTGTAAATATTGTTACTAGATTTAGTTTGTTATATGATGTTTTCTTCTTATTGTAATTATTGTTAACTTGTTCTGCTTTATGTATTGGGAGCTTTTTTCCCCGGGTCTCCACAGAAAATGGGCAGACATTACCCGGTTAACAAAAATAAATAAATACATATACATACATGCATACATAAAGAAATAATAAATTACTGATGTAGGAATTATAACGCTGATTTGGATTTCAGCTATCATGCAGATGTCAGTCTTTAAACCAGATCTTTTTAACCCTCTGATGGTAAAGCTATACAGTCTAATGCTACCAGGGATCACTCTCAATCTTCACTCTCTGTCTCTCTCTCTCTCACAGACACACACACACACACACACACACACACACACACACACACACACACACACACACACACAGTCAGTCTCTTTTTTGTTTTTGTGTATGCATTCACTCACACAAGCAGACAGAAACATGAACACATTCATACACGTACATACATACATACATACACGTTTTTCTGAACAGCCGGGTGCCCAACATAAGTTTTTATTCTTTGTGTGTGTGGCCCAGTAACAGATGATCCACAACCCGGTATCGGTCCACTGCCCAGTGGTTGGGGACCGTTGGTATAAGACAGGAGATTTGGGTAAGACTGCGGTCCAGAATTATGACATGAGTAGGAGGATGACTGACCTAGGGCAGTAGGTGGCAAATGGGGGGTGGGAGAGTGCAACTACCGAGATAAAAAAAAAAACAGACATTATGGAGTGCCACAGGGATGAGTACTCACAATGGACCTGTTTGTTGTATCTGTATTAGATGTCATACTACAGGTGTAGACTATTCTGTTTCCTGCAGATATGAAGACTGGCACAGCCACAACAGATAGAGAAAACAACGTCTGTCTTAGCCAAGCACAACTTGCATTGTTGGTAGACAGGTAGTAGCTAAGATTTAATGCAAAAAAGTACAAAATAAAACAGCATGCATTATGATAATGGTGATGGGTGAATGTGAAAAAGCACACATGCTTAAAAGGATGACCCTAAGAAGGACAGAAGAGGAAAAGGCTATGTTGTCACTTGGTAAAGCATACAGTTAAAAATGTTTACCCATTTTTAGCGACAGCCCAGATTCAAATGAACAAGTAACAGCTTACTTGTAAACACAGTGTTTGACAGAGCTTTATCAAACTGAGTCAGGCAGTTGATAGTAACTGACAGTCAACATTTTATTCTTACTGTTTTTCTGCAAAATAAGATATGCATCAAAGGTGGAATTATACACTAGTAAGTAGCACTCCCAAGTTCTACAACATTTGTAAATCATATATTTGAGTCTGGCTGTGTAACACACAGAATCAAGTTTAAACTTAGAAGAAAGAAAGAAAGAAACAGAAATAAGGTGTCAGACACTGTAAGTGACAACATAGAATCAAGTTTAAACTTAGAAGAAAGAAAGAAAGAAACAGAAATAAGGTCTCAGACACTGTAAGTGACAATATATATATATATATATATATATATATATATATATATATATATATATATATATATATATTTACATTTTGTCATCATTTATGCCAAAGTGATGACTCATAAATTCTGGCAGTTTCCCTACAGTGGTAGACATTTTTAACCAGAAATGTCAACCTTAATACATTACTAATAAAATGAAAGATACCCTAACTTATTCTTAGATTTAATGGCAGGAGAATTATTAACAGGCAGAATTCTTAAACGAATGTTGAACAATGGAACACGTCTTGGGTAAGCTTAGTGTAAGTTATTACATTTAAAACATCCGTGCAAGGAGCTCTTAAAAATGTAATATATTTGTTGACAAGAGACAATACCATCACATCAGACTGTGATGTTTGCATTTAAGCATTTCTCTCATCTAATCAAAGCACAGCACTCTGCTAGAATATAGTACAAGCTACATATGTTAACTTACATTTAATGTTCTGTCACCTGAATAGTTGATAAGTAATCTAAAATATGTCTTGCTAAATGCTTTTGATAGCATGTTCAGTGGCCCCAGGAATGCAAGCAAGATGACAAGTAACTCTAAGTGTTTAATTAGGGTACTCACAGTGAGAAAAGTCAGAGATGTCTACTATAGAGAAGGGGCAAGGAAGTGTAATAGGAGAACAGGCAAAGAAGGAAGGCACATAAGGGACAAGGAGGGGGTTCTGTTGTACAATGTTTATTCTTTAAAGAAACAGCACAAGAATACGTACTAGAAAACAGGAAGTGATCCTTTATCCTAGGACTGAGCATGCAAGTTGGCAGTGAAGCTAGTGTTACAAAATCTGAAGATTCGGTATACTACAGAATGCAGGCATTTTGGCTGAGCAATACTTTGACGTAACACAGACATAAGTCAGTTCTTACGAAAGACGGGAAAAGTAAATAGCGTGATAAACATATACTGCAACTTATCCAGCAAATGGGAGAGACAGACAGAGTTGGTGCCATAAGATGTCCTAAACTACTATTAGTTGAAAGTCAAAAAGTCTAGGATTATCACCTGTTTCTCTTTATGCAGGAAGTCACTATCTGAGCAGTTATGTCTTATAGAAAAAAAAAAACATGAAAAAGACAAGATGCTTTTAGATTTTGATCCAAAATGATTTCCTAAGTTTTCTCTAATAGTTGCGTAAAACAATTATTTTGAGTCAGGAACTTTTTAATATGATATGAAACAACTTAAATTCTATAAAAGTGAGCTTTTATTTTTGGCTTCAAACTGAAATCCAGTCTTTTGCACTGACTGCAGGAATGGTTTGTCCTGAAAAATTACGCATTCCATAAAAAATGTCTCACTTTCTGCAAATATGGCAACCTTATCAATGTCTGTTTTTATGTATTGACGTTGGGATAGGGCAAACATCAGCAAATGATTGCTGTCCACCTATGACTACCTTAAAGTAAAGAAAGGCACAGAGACTTGTTTGTTTATCATGGAATCTAAAAATAAGCAAGTAAAACATTACAAGTGCATTGGCTTATTCACTAAGAAAGGAAAATAAGGCATTGAAGAGCTAAGACAGTAGATCCTTTAAAGAATTAATTGGCTAATTTTAGTATGAATTTTTTTTGTCTTTTGGTTCTCCACAGTGACCATCACGTCTTCTTCACTGATCTACCATTTGCCCCATTAGTTCCTCTTCGGACAAAATGGGCAGGGGTTGGGTTAGCTAGGAAGAGAGAGTTGTACTGTGAGCAGAATGATTTAAACCCTACCTCCCTGACATGCTGGTTCTAGGTTCATTCCATTCTGCCAGTATGAGAGGCAAATGTCCTTCAGCTGGAATGCAATAAAGCACTACAGGACTACACTTCACTTGAATGGTAGCACATATCCTGCTATGGGATGCACTGGTAGCACATATCCTGCTATGGGATGCACTAGTAGCACATATCCTGCTATGGGGTGCACCGGTAACACATATTCTCCTATAGGATGCACCAGTAGCACATATCTTCCTCTGGAATGCACAGGTGGAACGTATCCTCCTATGGGATGCACTGGTAGCACATATTCTGCTATGGGATGCACCAGTAGCACATATAATACTATAGGATGCACCAGTAGCACATATAATCCTATGGGATGCACCAGTACCACATATCCCCCTATGGGATGCACCAGTACCACATAGCCTGCTATGCGATGCACTCGTAGCACATAACCTCCTATGAAATGCACCGGTAGCACATATCCTGCTATGAGATGCACCAATAGCACATATCCTCCTATGGGATGCACTGTTGGCACATATCCTCCTTTGGGATGCACTGGTGGCACATATCCTCTATGGCATGCACCGTTGGCACATATCCTCATATGGGATGCACCAGTAGCACAGATCCTGCTATGGGATGTACTGGTAGCACATATCCTCCTAATGATGCACTGATAGCACATATCTGTAGATCTGTGTGTATCACTGTAGTCAGAGAGCATGTGCATATAAGTTACTGATCACATGGGAGATCAGTGCCATTTTGTGCAGTCATTCAGTGTGACTTTAAGCTTGAATGGAGATGCACATGTGAGTGTGTTAGAAGTAATGAGTTAGTCAGCAAGCATATGAAGTTCGAAGTATATGTTTCACTTACAGCTCTTGATGTGTTTATATACAATAAATGACTTGAACCAATCTCGTGCCTCAGTGTCTCATTTGAATACACAAGACATGCGATCATATCCTCCTATGGGATGCACCCTTCCCATCTGGTGTGTACATTGGTGTATTTCCCGTAACACATATGGCACAGCAGCTGCTGTCCTCCCTAATACACAATCCCCGTCTCCACCCCCCCCCTTTGAGGGAGAGACAAATGAGCAAGCACAGTCCCCTCATTCCTCTCCTTCGCCTCTGAACCCACGTTAGCTCCTTCTGTGCCAGGCTCAGATCCTGGTCACCTGGGTCAGAAGCTGGACTTCATCTCTCCACACCACACAGCTGACAATTTTACTGATTTTCATTCTACTTTATTCTGATATAGTAACTAATCCTGCTGATGTCTAGTTTAGTGTTTCTGTTCTCTGTAATTCCCTATAATATACATTGATCATGAGATCCTTGGGAATGGGATTATATATGTAGGATCTTTACTTGCAGTAAATATGATTTTCTGAGAGGTTGTTGCACATCAGTGTTTTACACATGCACATGCTTCACTGTGCAGAAACATCTAACTAGTGCACCTGTTTTTCGCAAGCAGTCTACATTTCTCGTTGCCTTATCATTGCTATAGTTTCTCCTGATTTTCTTGTTCTATTAATTTAAACTGAATTAAACAAATTATTTCAGTTAGTAAATTCAGAATCACCCACTATAAACTTTACACTGCTGTACAAGCAAGAAAATTATTGAGAGTGTTGCCCTGGCCAGTGAAGACCTGCTGAAATTCATCCCAGTAGGCAAGAAAGAGATGTTATGTGATGGATAGCTTTCTTTTCAGTAACACTTATTTCCTATTAATGTTTGCATATTAAGACAAACGTGAACAAGTTTTTTCAATATTTTTCCCATGGGAAATGTTAACTTTTCCAGAGGAGTGGGTTCAGCAAGTATAAAAATTGTGTGTCATTACTTAACAGTTTGCAAACAGAAGGTTTTATTTGCTTTATTCATACCTTGCTTCCATTATAAGGAAAGATCAGTAGGCCAATATATATGCTTTCTTTTCAGAAATTCTTGTATAGACCTTCTTGTATAAACCTTCAGATAGACCCCCTCCTTCACCAACACATGCACAGAAACACACACACACACACACACACACACACACACACACACACACACACACACACTGAGTTACAAACCCAGAACTGACTTTTTTCACAGTATTGATGCATTTAAATGATTTTACATGAACTTTAGGTTATATAGTAAACCCTGGGAAAACAGAAATTTTACAATATAGATGTCTCTCTCTCTTTCAAATGACCTATAGTCATCTTTTTATAAAAACAATTTTCTGGCAGCTAGCTCCACTACTACAATATCATACTTATATCTGTTTGTGATGGATAAATTATATTGTATTTTGAAGGCAGTGGTATGCCAGTTAGTATGGTACGTACAGTTGAATTATGATCTCTTTTCCAACAGTATATTTTGTTTTTGTCTTGTGCCCTGGGCTGTCTGAAAAGGATCCTTTGGATCAGTCCATCTATCTAGAATTATATTAGTAAAAAAATCAAGAAATACTCATGCCTTGAAGAGAAAGCCTATGAAGCCTACTACAAAAAAGTATTAGAGTGTTTGCCAGTGTCTTTGCCAAAGGGAAAGAGTACTTTATCTCTTTTGCAAACTAGGCAATTTAATTCACACATTGGGCCTTTTTGAGTCACAGTCCAGATTTGTAATTACAGCAAATGGAGGACAGTTGGCCGCACCACCAGAGAAATTGTCATACTCTTCTTAAAACAGGTGCTGCATAATCCTTAAGTATCTGACTAACTATAGGACAAGCAACTAGGACTTTCACTTAATGTCATTACTTGCATTTTAATCTGACATTTTAGTATCAAAGCAAGCATGTGCAACACCATTATGGCCACCCTTGAAGAACAATCACCTCCATATTAGAGATGTATGAGTCATGTGATGCAATATCTAGGCAAGGTCATCCTAACTTTATTGACACCATCCCTGACACTACAGTATGTAATTTGCTTGATCTAGTTAGTCTGCTCTGCTCATATGTACTCAGTGAAAATGGCAGCTTCTTGACCATCACGCTGTGTTATTTCTGAAGGACTTGTACGTTAAATTTCTGTCTTCAGATGTGAAATATCAATGACATCCTTGGCTGAGAACAGATATTGAAAAATCAGATGCCAGGCATGAACAAAGCTTCCTTTTATCATCTTGGAGCAATTATGTTGATTAAGTATTTCCTTTCTAGATAAACTCTTGCATCTGTACATTACATATTGGTGCCATCATGGCTACAGTACACAGTGCTTTCTGTCTGGGGCCATCCTGGAAAGGTTCCAGCACTTACATATTGTTTGGAGCCCTGCAACTAGAGTAATGATTATCTGTAACTATAGCACACCAGTTCTGTGAAAGATGCAATTACTACATCTGAGTTGGTATCTTTTGCAGATGCAGACATTGTTGACTTGTTTAGTGTTCTGTTATCAGGGAGTATCCTACTCACTATACCTCTTGTGGCTTCATATCTCTTCCAGAGCCACACCATATGCTTAGGCAGTGAAGAGTCCCTAGCAAATCTGAAATTCAGGCTCTGGTACTAGAACAGCTGTTTAGCTGGCACTCTCTCTCCCTCTTTATCTCCAATTCCCCACCTTACTATGTGTATCTATATATATGTATGTGCGACAGAGTGTGCCTCTAAGAAAGAGTTTTTGGTCAGCAGTATCTGAACTGGCTTTTGCTACACTTCTCTTTCTACAGAATAATGTTTTAGTTCTGAATTTCATGTTTAATATTTTGTAAATACTTGATTTTAATTTTGATTTGTAAACAAAGGCAACTTCCTAACCCTTAAGCAATTACTGTATCATGCATTGCACCAGTTTATGAAGTTAAGCACTCATTCTGTCTTTCATAACCATGTTGCATCACATGGAGATTGGACAAGGTGATAGTCTGAAGTAACAATATCTGAGACTGACTTAATCAGAATAATGTTACTTGTACTATGAATTGAACATGTATACTCATTTTTAGATTTCATATTCTTCCTGTTTATCACACTACTTGCGACACGTGCAATGACATAGGTTCATAGGTACATAATAGGTTGGTGGCCACAAAGGCCTTTATAAGCCTAGCCATGCAATCCAAAGTGTCCCACAAACCTTTGTATCTTAGACATTTGTATAAAGGGATGTATGTTAGTTGGGACATGATTTATTGACTGCCTCTGATTATCATAGACATAAGCACCAGACCAATGGGAATTTCCGATTTCTCATCCACTGGTCCAGGTTTCTGTTTCACATGAATGGGTAGCCTATTCCAGAGAATCGGAATTTCTGTGAGATATGTATCTATATCTCCAGATATGCAAAAGATTTATCAGAGCTGGATCCAGGGATGACTTTTATGCCCGGAACATGTTGCCTCTCAGTAGTCTATAGAAAACAGACTATAGAGCTAGGGCTTTGAGGCCATCTATATAGGACATTGTGTTTATGACCTGTAAACATTTTGTAAGGAATCTTTACAGATGTTCCATTTGCTTCATGTGTGCATCATCAGATACATACTGAAGGGGCATTATACTCAATGATGGGCCTAATGAAGGCTGAATACAGTGGCACTATGACCTCTCTGGACCGAGATGCCATGCCCCTACTTATAAGTTGAGCAACATAGAATGATTTCCTTACTACCTGGTTGAAGGTGAGGTTACAGTCTACACGAATATCCAAATCCATTACTACTGGGTTAGTTCTTAGGGATGTTTTGTCAAATAAATAGCTTGCTGGGGCGGCTGACTTCCCAAAAGGTAATGTCATGCATTTCCTGACACTAAGTTTTAAGATATGGCTTTGGCAACAGTCATTTGTCTGTGTTAGACCCTGTTGTAAGATGTTAGTGTCTTGGGGGATTCTTTGACTGCTCCTAACTTATAATCATCTGCAAACTTAGTCAGGCAGAGGCCCTAGACATTGGCCTTGACTTCAACTAAGTATTTGCCAACATTGGTCTTGACTTCAACAAAGTATTTGCTAAAGAGGAATGGGCCCAGGATGGAGTCCTGAGGGACTCCACTGCTGAATGGTTTCTTTCTGGAGTGGGTGACACTAGTCTTGACATCCTGGGTCCTGTCTGTGAGCTAGCTGGCTATCCAGCATGTTATATAGGGGGTTATGCCCAATTACATAAGCTTTTTTAAAATGCCTGAGTTGAGTATTGTGTCAAATGCCTTAGCCAGGTTGAGGTAATCAATAGGCACCATTTTACCCTCATGCATTGCCTTGGCAACCTTCTCAAAGAAGTTCATCAGGTTTAGTAGGCATGACCTTCCCTTGACAAAACCAAACTAGGTTGGGTCCAGTGTTTGAAGGTTTCTCATGTCTCTTTTGATCACTTTATGATAATTCATTCCATGGCTTTGCATATGAGACTAGTCAGACTAATGAGTTTATAGTTTCTGGGGTCTGTTGATGGTCCACTCTTATGAAGAGGGATTAACATTGCAGCCCTTCATTCTTGTGATACTAACCCTGTTCTGAGACTGTTGTTAAATAGTGACTCCAGTGGCCCTGACAGATCATATTTTAGGAAATTCAGGAGGTATCCTGACATATTATTGGGTCCCAATGAGGCTGTGTTCTTTGCCTTAGCAGGTACAGCCAGAACATGCTCCCTATTTATAGTCAGTAAGGTTATGTTTGAAGGTATTTCCTGGAGGGTGGTGGGGTGAGTGGGTGGTAAAGCTGGAACTGAATTTGTTAGCCAGCAGATTCACTATATCACTTGGCTCAGTGAATGAGATGTGTGCTGCCTTTGATCTTATTGACATAACTGAAGAAGGCCTTATGGTTGGCTTTTGCTTGTGAGGCTATCTTGACCTCAAAATTGGCTTTCATGGTCATGGTAAGTCCTCTTCATTGTCTGTTTAGTTTGATGGGTTACACTTCCTGATTTTAACCATGACTTTTTTCCCATTTTTTGTATAGCCTGTTTAATTTAAGATTTCCAAGAGTTATTTTTAGAGTTTGTTTTCAGCCTGCTTCTAGTAGGTAGAGCAGCCTCTATGCAGCCATTGATATGGTTGTCCAAAGTTTCTGGGTACAATTCTGCATAGTTTGCTGTGTTGTCTGGATTTGGAGGGGTCTTCAGTTTAGACAAACTATTGCTTAATAAAGGGTAGTTTGCTTTGGAACATTTCCTAATGTTTACATGGTTTACTGGAGTTACCATACTGATTTTTATGTTAAAGGATACAGCTTTGTAATAAGATTTTACTAAGGAGGACTGGAGGGGGGGGGGGCAGCATTTTCACAGATTTGTAAATACCAGGTCAAATATGTTAGAACCTCTAGTGAGCATATCCACTACCTGGTCAAGGGTGTTTGCATTTACAAAGTCCAGAAATCTCTGTGCCTGCAAATCTGAGGACATATAGGATTTCCAATCTATAGAAGGGTAGTTAAAGTCTCCCATGAGTAAGGTGTTTGGTTGAATGGCGAGTGACTCCAGTAGGTCTGTTTTATAGCTAGTTTTATAGGGAAAACTTATTTTTTAAATTTTTGGTCCTATACGAAGCACTTCTAACCACTGCTGCATGATGAACAGCACCTCACATGTGACGAATGTATACAGGCTCTTAAAATACAGCAAATTGACTAATGAACCCTCTGGCCAATCAAACAATTACACTTACAGCCCTTGTCTGTGTTCTAGTCACAAAAATAATTCAGCAGTGTAATGCCACCACAAAACACTTAGAAAGATGATTTCAAGGCAAACAAACAAAAAGCAAGAACACTGAATGGTAATGCATGTTTCAGTTAAAAAAAAAAACAGTTCAGTTCAGTAAATAAATACTATGGAAGTACAATATTTGATTTAAAAATACTTAGCTTTGCCTGGATGGCAATGGATTCAGGATAATGAATTCAGAGCAAGTAAATCAACAGAATAGACAATGTGGCGCAAAATGCACTTTTTTCAAAATATGCACAAGGAAAGACAATTAGTTCAGGATTTCAACAATAGTATAGAATGGGAGGAGCTTTCAAAACTTAATTTACAGTAAGGGTGAGCAGGATAAAAATCACTAAGTTTAACAAAACAAGGAATGGGATGGTGAGTGGGAAAATCACCATCAGGGAGTCAATTAGTGCTTGTTTTGCAGACATTGAGTCTTATCAGAGAAGAGAAGGCCACATATATACTCTGCGTATTTAAGTATCACCCAAGAAGCAAACTGACCAATGAAAACACAAGTGAAATGTGAAGCCTAGGCAATTTTTTTTATCTTCCACATATAACAAAAACAACAGGCTAACCAGACTGTTCAGAACAGAAAACAAAATGTCACAGAAACAGGTAATGCAGAAAACAACTCTGTCAGTTTAAGCAACTACACAGACAAAAATGAGATTAAACTACTTATTCTTTATTCTTTTTTCTTTCTTCTTTTTTTAGTATTTCTTAATAAATTCAAAAAGAGAACAAAAAGTTGTAATCTTGGGTTGTTGAGGTGGGGGGATGGTGTGTAAAAGTATACAGATCATAATATATGGAGAGTTAATATGTTTTCTCTTACTCTCTTCAGTGCCTCACTGTCTGGGGATTTGTCTGTTTTTTGAGAGTTTTCATTAAAAAAATATTGTAAAATGTGACATAAGTTCAAACCTTGCTTAGGTGAATGTCTGGATTAAGACCCATGGCATAGTCTAATAACAACATTTCAGTGGAAACAAGTAAACAAGAGAATACTGAATGTAATGAAAAGCTCTCCTTTAGCAATAAATGTTCAGCATGACATTAGAAATGTGCAGGTGAGGGTTACATTTTTCTCATGTTGCCATGCAGGCAATGTTATGATAGGGCAATAAAAAGCCAGAACACAGGTTTCTTTGAGGCTAAAAAGTTATTGTTTTATAAAAACATGCAAAATGTTTATTCCCCTCCCAGATCTGAAAAAGATAAAACAAGAACAGTAGCAATTATTGTAAGTAGGAGCACTGGCGGGTCTATATTACATTGTCGAAAGCTGACAATATAGAATCTAATATTGTGACATGACAATAGCGAAAGTTCAGAACATCGAACGTGTAAACGGAAATCGCCATAAGGGGAGATTTCTGTATACTTCAATGTAGTGTGGTCTCGAAGTTGGTATATTTAAGTAGTGGGGGGGTGCTGGGGGGGCTTTATCCCCTGCCTGCACCCTTTAGTTTTTCTTTTTCTTTTTTTTTTTAATTATTTTTTAGGAACATTCAATGTTTTTATAGTTTGATCATTAAAGGTCGACCTTTAGTGATTTGAACTATGAAACCTTTGATGTTCTAATATAGACCCACACTGGCAGTAAGATGCACCTTGGATAACCTTAACCTTGAGTCAGATAATGCCTGTGTGTGTAGCTGTCTATTTGGAACAATTATTCCTATTAAGTGGGTTAAACATCATTATTTGAAGATGTACTCAGTTTTGTGTGTTTGTATTAAGTTATAGGGGTGTTGGTCTGGGGATTCGTCTGTTTTTTGAGGGTTTTCATTAAAAAAATATTGTAAAATGTGACATAGGTTCAAATGGAGACGACAAGAAATAAATGTATAAAAGATCAACCTGCTAGACATTAATGAGTGCATGTGTCACAAAAGAAGGAAATAGACATTTTAAAAAGCTGTTATATAATAAGTAGGAGTAATAACTTCTTTTCGTAATGTTGACACTTTCCATGTTGTCTTGGAATGTGAATGGTCTTACGGGTATAGACAAAAAGGGAAAATAATTATATTAAAAAATGCAGAGTGCAAACAACAATGCTACAGTATACATTTTGGAAAGAACTGAGAATGTGAATTTGATTAAAAAAAGGATTTTAGGATGGATATTTTTGCAGAGTACTGGGGACAACAGAAAAGAAGATTACTTCTACTAATTGCTAGTGCAGCTCTAATACTCACAGAAAAGAAAAAAAAGATAATAGTGGTAGATTTGTGGTAGCAAAGGGCTGCTGGCAAGGGGGAAGGATTACACTGGCATGTATTTATATTCCGCTAAAACTGCTGTTATGGAGCTTAAAAATGGAAGAAATAATCAGCTTTCAGGAGGGGATATTACTTATAGGTGGGGACTGAAATTTGATCTATCTGGGGGGCCTAGAATGTAAAATATAACAAGAGGGTAGAGTTCTGAAGAAATTTCTGAAAATATTTGGTATGGAAGGTGCGAATTCAGTAGTAAGAACTTGGAAAGAATGTACATATTATTCCCCAATGTGTAATAAATGAGCTAGACTTATTTAATCAGGAGCTTTTTCACACATCCCATAACTATTTCAGATCATTCGTCAATAATCACTAAGATAGAAATTAAGGGTAATGAAGTAAAAATGAAACACTAGTGCTTCCTCACCTGTCTTATAAAAAACTGAGGAATTTAAGGAATGGGTACTGAAATTTATTTAGGGGTTATTAGGAAAGACAAAAAGTGCTTTGGAAGTTATAGCTAGTGAATGGTGTGATGCTTCTGCACTGACCCCAGTAATCAAAGAGCGTCAACCCTCACCACTAGCACCAGTAAGGGATGTACACATTGGGAGGATGACAAGTTCACACACAGTAAAGTACAATTTCCCTTAAAAACACCCAACATTTCAAATGTTTGGTGTTCTAATATAGACCCTATATGGCCCCACTGGTTGCATTTAAAACATTTAACCCTTGTTCCTGGATGTGTACCTGGACACTTGGGTTTCTCTGCTACTGATGGACTCTGTTGGGGTAATCTGGGCTGCACACCATGAGTTCCCTTAGACCCATGAGCAGCACTGGGTGTCCCTTTCCTGTGCAGTGATGCCCTGCTTGCTAGGTACAGATCTCCCTTCTTCCCCAACTCATCTTCAGTAGTGCATTGTCTATCAGCTAACCAGATTCTCATGTCATCAGGCAAAGTGCTAAGGGCTTGTTCCCTCACCAAAAGGTCTGCCAGCCCTTCAAAAGTGGTGATCTGACATACACTCACCCACCTATGAAAATAAGTGCTTAATTCAGCAACATATTCACACACACACTTTCATCTGCCTTGTGTTTATGCTTACAAATCTTTTTTCTATAAGCTTCAGGTGTTAACTTAAAATATTCTAGCAAACAGTTTTTTACAACATTATAATTTAAACAGTCAGTATCAGACAGTTTGGAAGAAATAGTTACAGCTTTACCATGGAGTAGAGGGGTCAGGAACTGTACCCAGAGCCCTTGATCAACATTATACTGTTTACATACCCTCTCAAACATATGAGTGAAACTATCAGAACTATCCCCCTCTGTAAATTGTGGAAGAAATTTACTGACCTTTGTTGCTTCTGGGGTTTGGTTATTCACTTCCCTATTAGCTCCATTACTTGTCGATGATTCACCATCTCCTTTTCATGTTGCCTCTGCCTCTCATTCTTCGCAGCCAGCAGATGTTGCAGTTTCTTATTTTCCTCTGCCTCCAGATGTCTCAGTCTCTCTGCTGCTTCTATTTCCAAATGCTTGACCTTCAACTCAAGTCTCTTTAACTCCAGACAGATTTTTAAGTCCATTTTTCTGAGAGTTGTACATCTCCACGGCCAGACTGATTGTTCTCCTGGTTGCTATCCTGTGATGCAACTGTGACTAAAGCTGTAATCATGTCTACTTTAGTCAGGTTGGCATGCACCAGTCCTTCAGCCTGGCACATTTCAGCCAACTGGCTCCTTGTCAGCTAGCCATACTTCTCTGCTGACTTGCTTGCCTGCTCTCCCTGACTAACTAAGCTAACAAAAAAATAAAACAATTGTGATATGAACTCTGAATGTTCACTGCATGGCTGATTAAGAGTACAAACAGCTTCAGTGATCATTGTACATAAGCTACAGGAATTCAATATCCACAGCACTACAAGCCAGTTAATATGTGATGTGGATATCTCACCACTGTCAACCAATTAATATGTGATGTGGCAATCCCCACCACTGCCACCAATTAATATGTAATGCACCTGCACTGGCTCAGTAATCAAGGAACCTCGGTCCTCACCACTAGCACCAATGATGGACGTACACATTGGGAGGATGACAAGTGCACACACAATAAAGTACAATTTCCCTTGAAAGCACACAGAGATCACAGTCAGTCTTGGGCTGGTTTCTCTCTCTTTCTCCAAATCCCTAATAAGACTCCGCACTGGCAGAGCTATAGGATTGAGATCTCAGCTGAGTAGCCAAGCCAAACCTCCAGCACCCTCTCTGTCCAACCAGTGCTTTGTGTCCCTGCCCAGATAGCTCACACACACACACACACACACACACACACACACACACACACACACACACACACACCTGGGAAAGGCTGGCACAGGTTTACTAGCTATGCCCCCTTCTGCCTAGACTATAAGGTAGCACCAGCTGCCACCAGCCACTACCTATCAACTACTTTTAAGGCCCTTACCAAACGGTGTCCATTCTTACCGTGTAATGTTTCTATTAATCCAAATGGTAGTCTGACCAAGAGTCAGGCTATTTAGGGGTGGCCTGTACAGTGTCACCAAATACATATGCAAGTACTCTAAGAGCTTAAATATCTCTAAACAACCAGCCACAATTAAAAGGTTTAAATATATTTAATAATAAAAGAATAAGACAATACTCAGACAACACAGTAACTACAGAGTTCAGAATCACAGGAAATATTTTAAAACAACATTGCAGGACAGTCTCAAATAAATACAGAACACATCTAAACTAATCTTTACTATATTCCTATATATTACCTAAAAGATACTATGCCCTAAGTAACTTACTTACAGAGCAAGGCAAATGCAGATGAGTGGATGTTCTTGCTAGGTCCAAGACAAGACACAAAATGCACACTCTCCCTCTCTGAGAGAGTTCTTAAATTAATACCACATATTACTGCTGGGTTAGCCTGGATGACATCACTCTTTGTCACCTGCCTTCAGCTCCCAGGCTAACAGAAACTAACATAATTTTAATATTTCTATGTGAGAAGTACATATCACTCAGAAGTTTGCAGAACTTGGAAGTCGTATAACAATAAAACAGTTTTACATATGAAACCTAGTAATTATTTCTGTTTCAAGAAACTAAGAGATAACCCAATTGTAAAACAATTTCAACTTATTTTCTTGAAATTTTGCAAGTTAATTATGTATGTTCCAGCTTCTACTATTAAAACATACATTTGCACAGGTATATAGTTTATATACATTTCTGTTTTTTTTCCAGTAGGGTGCACTATGGTTACATTCTTGAAGTTCAGTACATAACATACAGTTCTCTTACATTTGTAGGACAAGCATATGAATCATATTACTATTCACAATGACATATGATTATTTACAAAATTCCAGATAGCTGAGCTGGCAGTGTCACATTTCTATGTAAATGATATTAATATTTTCAAGTGGCATATAATTATTTACAAAATTCCAGATAGCTGGGCTGGCAGTATCATATTTCTATGTAAATCATATTAATATTGTCAAGTGACATATAATTATTTACAAAATTCCAGATAGCTGGACTGGCATTATTTCCCTAGTGTCACAAGTGGGATAAAATGAAAATGGTGTTTTAAAATAGTATAGAAATAAAAGAAAAAGATATATGGTTAAGAGGTGACAAGAATTAATTAGAGGGTCTGACAAAGGTTAAAGTATTGCGGAAAAAGTGGAATCTCGCAGAACAAGATTAGGCATAACTGTGGAGTGCTAAACAGAAAATAAGGGAATACCTGGATAATATACACGAGTTTAGAAAGACTGCTGTTAAGCAACTGTTTTTGATAAACACTCCAGAGCACAAACACTTTCAGCACAATGACTTAGGCAACAGAAAGTAAAAGGGGTTATTATTAAACTTAGGGAGCATATAACAAGAGAAAGAAACACTCCCTGACCAATGTAAAACACCAAGTGAATTGTAAAGCCTAGAACAAAATCACCAGGCAAACAGAGTTCCCATAAAAGAAAACAAATGCAACAGGAACAGGTAATGCAGAACGCAGCTCTGTCAGTTTCAGCAACTACTACACAGACACAAAAAGAGATTAGAATATTTCCCTAGTCCCTTTGTTTCATATCACCAGCAGGGAGTCAAACAGTGCTTGTTTTTGCAGGTCTTGAGTCTTTGTCAAAGAAGACAAGGCCACAGATATACTCTGTGTATTTAAGTATCACGCAAGAAACAAACTGACAATGAAAAGCATGTGAAATGTGAAGCCTAGGTAATCTGTCTATCTGCCGCATAGAACAAAAGCTCCAGGCAAATCAGATTTCTCAAAATGGAAAGCAAAATTTAGCAGGAACAGGTAATACATAAAGCAGCTCTATCAGTTTAAGCAACTACACAGACATGTTGAGAAGTATGATGCATGACTAATTCATCAGAATAAGTGGTTTATAAGAGAACACTAGCATTAATTTTCTTTGCTCTAGATCTGTCATTTGAATTTAATGTTGCTGCACCTAACCTTGTGAATCCTTGAAATGATATTCCTCTTCTTGTTAAAACAACATAAAAGTGCCTAGCGAAGTAATGCTCAAGGGGCACAGTGACCTATTTTATAGGGAACCATTTACGTTTGATAGGGGATTACATTTTTACTCTTATACAATTTTCTCTTAGCACACAGAGCATGATTATGTTTTTCGTCATAAGTCGAGAAAGACCTACAGCTGATATAGCTGTCTTATTTACTTGTTAAATGGCTAGCTAGCTGAACTGGTCCAAATACTTTTGTCAGCTTTGATTTGCAGACCACAAGAAGCAAATGCAAAAATGCTTGAAGTGTATAAGGTGTAAAAAAATGGAGAATTCTGACTAAACAGTTCAGACATTGCAGTGGTAATGACCATCGGTGAAACGTAATGTACAACAGGTAAAAAAAGACAACAGAATTCAGGCAAAGCAGTAAACTATCAATATTTGTTACAGCAATGTTCAGACAAATCCATATTTTTCTACAATAAATGGGTAGCTGGATTTATAGACTCTGTTTGTACCTCATACAGGAAGTTTGACAGAAGATATCTAAGCAGCAGGATGGACAAATGCTGATTCATGAACAGACTCGCAAAATCCTTTAAATATGCACAATTTGCTGCAGATGGAACCTAACCATGTGACACAGAGGGATAAATTCCAGACTGCACCCCAGATCACCTGTGTCCAACTAGTAGCACAGATGCTGGAGGGACTGGGTAGAGGGAGATGGGAAAGAGCAGCCAATGCCATCTTTCCCATTCTGGGGGGGGGGGGGGCAGCCTGGCTCATTACAGTAGCAGTACAAAGGACTTGGCAAGCTCTTTGCTACAAGTAGTGTGACACTTAGTCAGGAAGTTGCACATGTATTTTCTGAAGAGAGCAGTAGCAGAGCCTGTAAACTCTGTAACAAAAGAAAAAAAATTGCTGTCCAAGACCAAGAAAGAGCAGGTATCCAGTTGGAAGCAATGTCTCCTTAGCCTGAACAAGCAAATAAGAGCATTAATGAAATCCTCCAAAGCAAACTTCGAGTACAAATTGGCCACATCTACTAGAGACAGTCATACGGCCTTCTTCACATATGTCAGCAACCTCAAAGGAAGCACCCAGATCTGTTCAGAACTGGTGGTCAAGGACACCACATATACAAATGCCGTAGATATAGCAAACTTGCTGACTGACAGATTCAGCGAAAACGTCACCTCTCTGTCCCCCCATCAGTAAATCAGGACACATACACAAAATTACAGATGAACTGAATGAAATACCTTCTTAACACCTCATCGAAATTCTACACAATTCATTCTCCCCTGCTCAAACTCGGAAATAACCTGCTGACAGCACCTCTGGCTCATGTATTTGAAATGATTTGTCACAATTTCTTTTTTGTTTTGTTTTGCATGTGTTGCATTAGTAGTATTTGTTATATGGGTTTTCTTTAGTGGCATTATAGGTTCATAGGTAGGTACTAGGCTATTGGCCCTATATATAAGCCTAGCCAAACGGTACCCTGGCTTTCACCACCCAAGAAAATTATTTTCCTGTGCCGCTGTCGAGCAGAGCCACAGAAGTGATCCCCGGGGAGAATTTCCTATCTCCCATCCAATTATCAAGATTTTTCTTGAAGAGTGCTAATGAGGAGCTTTGTTTGATATAGATAGGTAGTTTGTTCCAGAGTATGGGAAGTCTCTGGGACAGTAATCTATCCCTCCAGCATATTCTGTTTATTGTGATGACAAGGTTTGGCTCCGTAGAGCATGTAGCTCGGAAGGATTGGGATTTCTTTAAGTGGAACATTTCCTAGTTGTAATTTTCAAGACAGATCTTCCCTTGGCATTCTGAAACTTAATTTTCTGTGAAAAATAGTCCCCTATCAGGATGTTATGTTACTAAAATAGTACTGTAGTGGAGCTGGTCATACTGAAGAAAGACAAGCTTTTTTCAGAGACTTGCATGTATTTTTCCTGGGCTTGAACTATGGCAGGATAAACACAATCTAAAAGCATTCACATTTAGCTTTGTAATCTAATCAGTATTGCTCTATTTTACACAACACTACTTTTCAGAGAGTTACCACTAAGCTTGTGTAATTGTGAAACAGGTTGTATCCATCTCCTCTACTTCTGGCAACCTTATGCTCAGTGCAGTTCATTTTCAAAAATGGCATGAATGGTGTGTTTTGCTCCTGTGGTAATAGTTAGTCATTTATGTATTGTTTTCATGTGTCTAAACCAATATAAGTTGTTAGTTGAGCTGTGTATACCTGTCAACTCTGCAGAATATTGCAGAATGTCCCTGACTGGATTTTCATACACACAAGCGGAAATATAACACAACACTGCTGAATACTTCATGTATATGACTTGCATGCACACCACAGTCTAGCTCTATGATCTATTCCAAGCACTATCATCATTCCACCCTCCATACCTCTCAACCTGTTAGTGTATGAAAAATGTGCAATGCCTAAAATTTTGGTTGGACAAAGGGTCAAAAATAGGGACATATTTTAAATATTGCTCTTATAAACTTAGAAAGTTGCTAATTTGACAGGATTTATATTAGCATGCATTTTCTGAATGATATGAAATCTGTAACTCAAACAAATTTCATTATTTAGTGTATTCAGTCCTCAGTGATATGGCAGAAAACCACAAATTTTATGACGGACAGATCAAAAATATGAGGCAAAAATTTGGACATTCTGTGAAAATCTATACAGTTGAGAGGTATGCCACCCTCTCTCTAGCACCCTCAAAAAAACTTACAGGAAAATATCTCTGTTCCCTCATAAACTGCACTACATACCTGTCCAGCAGCTTTATATTACATGTTCTTCAGAAATACAAAAAATAAGAATGTGTGTGTGTGTGTGTGTGTGTGTGTGTGTGTGTCTCTCTCTCACTATATATATATATATATATATATATATATATATATATATATATATATATATATATATATATATACACACACACACACACACACACACACACACACACACACATACATATGTGCATGTCTGTACTTGTGTGTAACAATGTTTGACACAGCTGCTGTTGTGCGGATCATTACAATGCTCATTCCTAATTTCATATTTATAGCCAATTTCCAAACATATCCATACCATTCACTGCACATCACAATCTAGCTCTGTGATCTATTCCCAGCACTATCATCATTCCACCCTCCATATCCATACCATTCACTGCACATCACAATCTAGCTCTGTGATCTATTCCCAGCACTATCATCATTCCACCCTCCATACCCATACCATTCACTAGTTTGTTCTGCTACATACCAAACAAAAACACTTCACCAGTAGACATACTGCTGCCACTCAAAACATTAACAAAGCAACAGTGCACCTATGTGAAACAACTGTGATAACAGAATGTACAACCACAAAATAAAAATAATCCAGGCACTAGTTAAACTATATATATACATATATATGTCGCCTCACAGTAAGACGCTGTCCGGTTCGATTCTCAGCTAGAGCATCTTCTGCGTTAAGACATGCGTGAATGGGCGTACCTTCATTGAAGGTTGTGCATCAGGCCTGGCAAGCCGGTACGTAAAAATCAACTGCCAATCATTAGCGGACCAGAGTTCCGCTGTGGCAATCCCTAACCGGCAAAAGCCGAAAGACACAAACAAACAAAATATTCACAATTTTCCAATGCTTTATACTATGGAGGAGGCCCCACAGCCTCACTAACATCACTATCTGAACCTTCTATTGAACTCAAATAAGGGTCATCCTTGTAAGGATTTAGAATTCCAGCATAGCATCTGAAGTTAAACCAAACACTTGGACATCACTGCTGTCATTAGAAAAAAGCACCACAGTCCTTGGAGTTGCTTTTATGCTCTGAAGTCAAAGCCATTTTGGAATCTCTTACATGACATAAGAGGTCAGTGGGCATTCTACAGAAAATTACATAGAGCTGGACATGGGTGAGTGAAGAAAATGCCCCTAACTAAAATCTATAAATAAGGCCATAAATAAATCCAAGAGATGGAGATATAATGATTTTATGTTGAGTTTGTCATTGTAATTATCAAGACTTCTTCAGAACAAATATTATAAATAACATCCTATTATATTATCCTTTTTGAATCACATGATAAAATCAACTAACCATAGCTAAGCACTTATTTAAATGTTTTTTATAAAATGCCTGAATTAAGTTAAGCATATAAAACTGCCTCTGAACTCAAATGTAAAAAATCTAATACATGCAAATCTCACTTCACAAAATCTATACAAATGTGTATATATATATATATATATATATATATATATATATATATATATATATATATCCGCTTCTGACAACCTTCCCTCAGAATACCTAAAAATTGCAAGACACCTTAGCCTATCCTATCTCCATACTAATTAACCACTCTATTTCAGAAAGTTTTGTACTCTCTCTGTGAAGAGAAGTCTAGACCTGTGGATGGACAGAGGCACAACAAACAGATAGCCTAGTATAAACCTATGAACCTATGAAAATCTCACACATCATTCACCCTCAGAAAGGGAGGCACCTCCACTGATCTTTCCAATTACTTCCCTGTCGCCATCCTCTCCCCACTCTCCAAGATCCTGGAGAAATCCATTAACTCTCAGGTACTTCACTACCTCCTAGCTAACAATCTTCTTTCCAAAACACAACATGGCTTCTACCCATATCACAGTACAACTGCAGACTTGATCTATTTCACCAACACTGTCCTCTATCATAAAAACAATGGATTATTCTCCTCTGCTGTATTTCTTGATCTATCTAAGGCATTTGACATGGTATCTCACAAAATTCTATTCTCCATTCTCAATAATCTCAACTTTTCCCAATCTGCCACCAGCTGGTTCCAAAGCTATCTGACTGGCTGACAACAATCTGTCATCTGGAAAGATTCCCTATCATCCCATCTTCCCATTTCTCTGGGAGTCCCCTAAGTCTCCATCCTTGGTCCTCTACTATTTTCCCTGTTCACCAACAATCTATTTATATCCTCTAAACATGCTTCCCTCATACAATATGCTGATGACTCCACCCTCATCTGCTGCGCCCCCACCCTACCGGAACTTCTAAATATCTCTCAAGAATCATTTACATCTGTAGAAAGTTGGTTTATAATGCCCATCTTCTTAATCCTAACAAGACCGAACTCCTTATCTTCCAACCCTCTAAATCCAACCAAACTATCACCCACTTCAACATCATTGAAAACAAATACAAATTTGATTTCCTATATCTCTTACCATAAAAAAGTACACAAAAAACTTGGGGCACTTCATAGAAATAAACTATACCTAACCAAGACAGCTAAAATCTTTACTGCCTATTCCCAGCTCATTTACACCTTGCTCTATGCATCACCAATGTTTACAAATCTTAGACAGACTGATATAAACAGGCTTGAAACCTGCTATAATAAGATAGCAAAATTTGCAACTGGCGCATCCTACCATAGCCATCAATGCCACTCATTAAGGAAACTTGACTGGCTTGAACTTCCGCAGCTTCTTCACCTAAACCAGCTTTTTTTTGCCCACAGACTAATAAATCATCCTCATAAAATCCCATCACTTCAGTACCTTCTACAACTGTACTGCTCCTCTAGATCCCTACATTCCAACAGCAAAAATCTTCTAGTCACCAAACCCAACAATTCCTCAGGTGAAGCAATATTCTCTTATGCCATAGCTAAACTTTGGAATAACCTTCCCGACTCTATAACCTCCTTACCATCAATCTATCAGTTCAAGACTGCACTCAAGTCTTATCGAAAATTACACTGGCTCTGCCCCTGCCCCTTTCCTGACTAAAACATTCTCATTCTCCAAATATTGTAAACTCTCTTATCTATATGCTACAGTGCATTTGAGATCTAAGTTCTGACTTACAATCTTATTACAATAAGTTCTATTTCTCTTAACCCATCAAACTTTACATAATTTGTTCCTGTTTTATTGTATGTTTTTATTATTTGTTTTTATTGTACCATATGTCTAAATTGTATATTATTATTTGTATATTTTTATTGCTCTATAATTTACTGTTTGTCATGATCACTACTGCAACACTATTTGCATACTTTCATACTCAGCTGAAAAAGGACCTGTGTCCAGTCGGAATTTCCTGGTAAACAAATGTAATTAAATAAATAAATAATACATTTTATATATCTATATCTATATATAAATCTATATCTATATAAATATGGTTTACCTCCATAATGTCGAAGGTCACAACGGTGAATGTTTACAATGCCAAACCATTTCCACAAAATCCTTACCACCGAAACCTCAGTAAGCCAACAAAAAAGTTGACGTTTTTGACCACATCACACCTGCAAACAAATGCTAACATGGGTCAAAATGGGTGCGAGATTTTGCTGTTCAGAATATCAGCACTCAAGATTTTGTGAAATCTCATTTCGGAGTTTGCAGAATCAGGTTCGCCATTATATATATGGGTCTACTTCAGAAGACTGAAAAACCAAAAGACTGAAAATTCAGAATAATGAAGGATGGAATTTGCCCCTTCTTCACTGTTGTGCGATCTTGGAGTTTGGTATATATAGTTAGCAGAGACATGAGGGGTGCAGGGGCTTGCCTCCTGCATTAAATATGTGTTCGGTATTTTGAATTTTCAGTGTTTTGGTTTGTCAGTCTTCTGAAGTAGATCCCTCTCTCTCTCTCTCTCTCTATATAGATATATATATATATATATATATATATATATATATATATATATATATACACACACACACACACACACACACACATTTTAAACCATCATAGGTTCATAAGTGTGTGCTAGGCTATCGGCCCTAGGGCCTATACAAGCCTAGCCATAACAATTCCCTGGATATTTCTTCCCACAATATTTACTTCCCTGGACCTCTGTCTAGCAGAGCAACTGACATGATCCCTGGGGTGAATTTCCTAGCTCCCATCCAATTGTCAAGGTTCCTTTTGAAGAGGGCCAAGGAGGTGCTCTGCTTGACATGTATGGGCAGTCTATTCCAGGCTATGGTGAGTCTCTGGGTCAGGAACCTATCCCTCCAGCATGTTTTGTTCATTGTGATGACAAGGTTTAGATTCCTGGAGTGTGTGGCTCTGACAGATTGGGATTTCTTTAAATGTAGCATATCCAACAGCTCAGGGTTTGACATGGCCTTGTATGTTAATCAGAGATTGCCTCTGAGCAGGCGATATGCCACTGAGTATAGCTGGAGTTTTTTTAGATGATCAGCATAGGACATCTGCTTTAGGCCTGTGATTCTTTTAGTGAGGTCTTTCTGCAGCCTTTCCAACTGTCGCAGATGTCTTGTGAGGTACATACCAAACGGGGCATTGTACTCTATAATGGGTCTAATGAGGGATGAGTACAGTGGGGCAATGACCTCCTTTTTTCTGGATGAAAAGCCCTTAGTGATGAGGTGTGCCACATAGAAGGATTTCCTGACTGTTGTGGTGATGTGGTTATCGAAGGTGAGACCACTTCCACCTGTGTCCTTAAGTCTCATGTCAAGTAATTGACCAAATGTCCCATATTCAGTGCCCTAACTTTTAGGTAACTGTTTGAAATAACTTAACATTGATATAGTTAATACTTGTTCCAACATAAATTCATTATAACTCTGACAGTGAAGAATAATAATATAAGAGTAAAATGATTGCAAACTATGACATGATTATGGCAAAACTACAGAAAAAGGCATTGCAACAATAAGACAACCATGAAGGTAAGGGTACTGACCAGTCACTTTAACATCTCACAGTACACCAGCTAAGTCCCAAGCCATTTCAAAAGATTCACAACAACATCCATACCAAAGGCCGCTTCCCCTAAAGAAGCAAAATACTATAGGACCACTGCTAAGATTGACCTTTGAGAACATTTTATATAAGCAAATGAGTATGACATCCTAACAGATAAACAGCATGGCTTCAGACCTAAAATTCGTATGTGTACAGCAGCACTGCTACTAAATGGCATCACATAAAGAAATTTCCAGAAGGGCAAATTAACAGGAGCATTGCTCATTAACCTTAAGCAAGCATTTACATGTGTAGACCACAAAATCCTTCTACAAAGACTAAAACAGTTATGTTTCTTGGAGGACATATGTGAATGGTTTCACAGCTATCTGACTGATAGAATCTATTTTTTTGCCACCAGAAACAAACAGCTCAAGTCCCCTACCCACCATGGGATTTCCCCAAGCTTCCATACTAGGACAACTCCTTTTCTCACTACTCTTAAATGATCTCCCTTGGGAAATAACAGAACTAAATAGCATTCTGTATGCTGATAACATTGCCATCACATGAGTATCCAAATCACACTGAGAAATTCCAAAACATTTACAAAGTGACTTTATGCTTCTCTGGAGCTGTACGTTTGCCAATAAGCTCATGTTAAACACCTAAAGATTTTCAGTTACGTTATCTGATACCTATAAGCAACTGACATTAGGGCAACTATTCAATATCCATGATCCTATTAAGTAAACATTAAGATATGTTATCAAGCAAACATATCTAGGTCTACCTCTAGATAGTCTCTTTCAATTTCCACTCGTGTGGAAACAAAAGCACATGAAGTTCTTTCACAACTCAGACTATTTTATAGAATTTCAAACCTACTGAAAAAGGAAGTTAAATGTGCTATTGCTATTAGCATGTTACTCCCAAAATTGAATATACACTACGTCTCAATGCATTATATTCTCCTCAAAACACAAAGCTCCTCCAAAGGACAGAAGTTGACATTTTAGTCTTCATTCTCCTTGCTCTACCTTGAGAACATCAATGCCTAACATTAAAAAAACTGCAACTATCTTCCTGTGGACACTAGTGCTTCCTTCTTACTAAACATGCTAACCTACATGCTTCTCAGTGATCAACATTGTCCTCCCCTACTCAAAAATCTCCTTTTCCAAAGGAATTAGTCCTACTATCTAAGAACCTCACACCCAGATCTTTACTAGACTACCTTATACCCTAGCTGTAGCTGAAAGAGCTTTCACTAAACTAGCTCTGGAATACTGTAGCAAAATCCCATAGAACATTAGTCACACATCTAATACCACAGAGTTTAAGAAGGCACTGAACAAACACAAAACACTCCTATCAATATCTCTGTTTTTAGTCATGGTTAATATCTCATACAATTGCCCATTTTGCTGAATTTCCACAACTACCCTTCATCTGCTGTATCCATCACACCACACTTTGCATGTTTATATTTAATTCCCCTCTCGATAGCAGACATCCAATTACTAAATTTGCGCTTATCCTATCATTATCTACTCTCTCCATCTCATTCCTGTATACTCTTTTGCTTTCCACCACTCCAAAATGTCGCATTTCTTCCCTTTTCTTAGATTTGTGTTTCTGCCTTCATCTCTGTTCTGACTATATCACTTCTGTATAACATCTCTCTTATCTTTCTTAATATGTTATATGACTCGAATGTTGTATTTTCTAAATTAAAAAAAGTGTTTCATGATTTAAACACGATTGTATCTACTGTCATTATGATTAAGAAGGTTCACAATATCATTTTAAACTGCTATATTTCTACTGACAACTGGCCCAGATCATGCCTAAAAAGGGTATTAAGACCAGTACTTGCCAATTTAATAAATGTATACATAAACAGATAATAATTCATTACAATGATGCATTAAATAGGAGTCTGACATCCCACAGAAACTGAACCAACCAATCAGGGAACCATAGATAGTAAAAAGGCAACTTTTTAGTTTAGCTGCCTGCCTACACCCAGACCACCAGGCAGATCAAACTGCACAATTCTCTCCGAGTGTGGTAGTCTTGGAGTTTGTTGTTTAAAGTGGGGAGTGTAGGAGGCACACATTCTTCCACAAGAAGCACAGGGAATGAAAAAAATGTTTTGGGATAGTTTTATCCTTTTTTGAAAGAGCTATTCTTGTCCTTAAGCAGCACATTTCACTTTTCGTCTCATTAAAAGACAGCTGAGAGATCTGTGATTTTTTTATTTCTCTGAACTGTCTTTTAAACCATTAAATGTATAATTACAATAATACAAAGACTTAAGAACTACTTTTACTGTCTGCATGTTCTCTCCTAGTCCATTGTTTCAGAGACTTAATGTCCCATAAAAGTAATATACAATACCATATACAGCATCACAATGTGATTCACAAAAAGTGGCATGCTGACCTTCCAGGATGAACATGTGGCTGTGTATCCCTGGATATCTAGAATCCTCTAATGAATTACAGTTGAATGCATGCATAAAAGCATGATTATGATGTAATGACAAACGTGTGGACTACAGGAATATTCAGAAAAGCTGTATAAAGCAGTAAAAACAACACAGACAAAACCAGATGATGTTGAGCTATGTCATAATTGTAGGTGTGCTAACCATTACCAGAAATGGATGGTGCTGTGGGTGAAGCTTGCAACCCATTGACATTACAGGCTTACAGCAGGTTCTACTGGACATAACCGCTGTGCAAACATCTCAGAAGGATATGTGATAGATGTTACCATATTGGCCAGATTGAGTGACATGCATCCCCCCACAAAGACATGTGCAGCCTGGAAAGAGGTATAATACCACTGTTCTTACTGTCAGGTGAACCTTCCGCACCTGGTGTGGTACACTACAGTGGTATCATAATCAAATGCAAGCTACATATTGGGATACTTCTTGGATGCTATGGTGTCGTACTCCCTTTAGATTGCTGACCATACCAGGGTCAGCTAGATATTTCATAATACAACAGGACTACAAGGTGTTGTAGGAGTTTTGGACTGCTCCCCAGTCAGTCTTCATTTACCATGTAGTCTGAAGGCAATTGCCTGTGTGAACCAGAAGGAGTACCATGCCATGGTCATGCAGGCGGTGTAAGACAGTTGGGGATATATCAGCAATGCATGCACAAAGCATTCTGGCAATATATATATAGTGCTCAGAAGTATCATAGGAGTGCAAAATGTCAAACATTCCAGGACTGATGCATTTCTCATGCACACCTTATGGGAACACCTCATACCCACCACAATCATACCCCCCAATACCTTCAGCCAGTCCAGCCACAACAGTAAAGGACAGATACAGTGCAGCAGATCACTGTATATGGAATCACTGAGAGAGTATTAACACTACTGAAGCTGTCATTCTAGTTCTAGATAAATTAGGCTGTTTGCTCAAGTATAGGCTAATAAAGATATGTATGATATTATATGTTAAATGCTACACAGGATGGTACTGCACATGATATGAGACACTGAGATGCAATACTGTAAGGAACCTACCATGTGACAGACAGACAGACAGTGACACATGAGTAACATTGACAGAGATGGTCATGTTGAACTGAGGCTAGGGCAGACCACACACCATATGTGGCAGGACCTAACGGTCAGGTAACTAAAGATATCAGCTTGGCTACTGCACTTTTAAAAGAACAGTGCAGAACACACTACAGATGTGCTTAGGATATGTGCACTAAACAGGCTATGTAATGGATCATAAACTGGGTGCACAACCATATTTATGACCAATTGCACATGAAGAGGTATAGTGCAGTAGGAAGACATTTCCACCAGTTTGTCCCATCACTATATAGGGATGTCTGGATCTGAACTCATCTAGGAATCCATAAGGTATAATTCAAATTCTTGTTGAGCCACCAAGCTGGAAGCCACAGTGGATGTAGATGCTTACAATGGTAACAAACCAAGAAGCATCACAACTGTGTACATGTGTCATGATAGTCCATATTGATAATCCTGATGTGTAGAACACCCCACCCTCATGGAGATGGGTAAATGTATATGTCTATGGGATGGTGGAGTGCTATACTATGACACTACAACTCTGTTGGATATTCATACCAGTCCCCTTGATTTTGATGCAACATTTATTTTCCAGAACATTTGGACTGTCTTGCTGCTTTGACAAAATGCAAACACATGAAGACATCATCCTATTTGTGGTTGTTTAAATGTATCTGATTAGTATGGCATGTAAGCATGCATAGTGCTGGGTCTGTTAGTTGTACCCTGCATATCCTTGGCCAAGTGCAATAAAACTCTGGTCACCTTGCCATGGAGTCAAGACTAGCTGGACTGTGTGTGTGTGTGTGTGTTTGTGTGTGTGTGTGTGTGTGTGTGTGTGTGTGTGTGTGTGTGTGTGTGTGTGTGTGTGTGTGTGTGTGTGTGCGCGTGTGTGTGTGTCTGTGTGTGTGTGTGTGTGTGTGTTACCGTTCATGAAACATCATGACCCAGTGTTTAAGGTTTCTTCATTAATAGTTCAAGGTCTGGAGGAGAGCTTTACTGACCTTGTGTTGTTTGTGTGTCCTTACCTTGTCTGAATAGGTTTTCTGTATGTATTCCAGTTCCCTCCATTTTCTTCCACAAAAATTCTGCTGCAAGACTATTCAAAACTTCCAAGTGAGTGGATTTACCTCTTCTCTTGTACATCTCGTCAGCAATTAAAGGGACCCATGAAGGATCAGTTAATTTGCTAACAAGCAAACAAATAATGAAAAGTACTTCAAGCAAGGATAGCTGATTGGACAACTCCTCTGACAGTATGCCGAATTCTCAAATCTCTCATATTTTGGAGGAGTGCCCCTATTTTCCGACCTGATTTAGGATATCCCTAGTTTTTTTTTTTTTTTAAATATTTTTATTCATTTCCAAAAACAAGAAAACATGAATGCAGGTTATTTATGACAATGAAGTATTTATAAATTATTTAAAAAGGTAGGCTAAAACCTCTAAACAGATATCAAACAGTTTTTGAGTTTTTTAGTTTTTGAGGCATGTCCACATTTTCAGACTTGATGTACCCCTTCACATGATTTTCTGAATCCGCTTTATCAAATGTGATTTTTTTGAAGCAGTCTAATACACAGAAAACTACACTACATGGCTACACTACATGGCCAACATACTGGTAACATCAATAATTTACAGAAGGAAACCACACATCTTGTAACTCCCTTTTTCTGAGGCAAAAATAAATGAACTTGTGTGGTAGAATTTTGTTATGCAGTTCATTAAAATGTATAGATTTTGCACTATGTTTTGGATAATGTGCTTAAGTTTTCCATCATTTTTGTCACTATTTGCTTTTTAAACACGTTTTTTTCTGAATAGCATCCCTCATTCCTACTGGAAACAGGAAAAGTTATGTGCTACTGGTATTCAGATGTTATGCTAATTAAATGTCCAGATTTATAGCCGGCTGTTCCTATTTTTCAAGGGCCTTTGTTCCTATTTTCAGTCTGCAGACTGAGAGGTATGACATTAGAACTGGTTGTATTGGTTGTGTGTTGTTGGTCATCTGTTTATATGCACACTTTGCACTTGTACAGTTCATGGATTGACAAATAAAGATATGCATCATGACTGTGTGTATACCTATTGTAGCAAGTTATTCATGTCCTGCATTCCTTGTATGTATACTGTAGAATTCCAGGTAGAATTAGATCAACATTTCAGACTTAAAACATTATGCTTTGGGATACAGGTTGCATAACTGTGCACAATTTCTTTTGCTCTTGAGCAAAATAAATTGAAAATATAGTTAATTCAGCCAACATAAAACAATTGCAGTTTGGAAAGCAAAACAAGTCAGAAGGAAGTGAAATAATATTTGGTTTAAACCCTTAGCCAAAGAATAAACCATTAATTAAATTAAACAGTACGTTACTGAGGAAGTATTACATAAAGATATTGCATCGATAGCCTTCTCTTCCTCTGTGTTCCTGCACCAATAATTCTCAGCAAGTTTTTATTTTGGCTGCAATAGTCATTCACAGTAGGAACTTCTCTTTTACTTCAGAATTCACACACACACACACACACTCACACACGTGCATGCCAGCGCACACTCGCATGCATACACACACACACACACACACACATGCACGCCAGCATGCACACACACACACACACACACACACACACACACACACACACACACACACACACACACACACACACACACACACACACACACACACAAGATACTTCTCTTCCATTTTCAGAAGTCAGCACTATGCCTTTTTTCTGCCTCTTCTCAGTTCTGATTTACTTTATGTTCATGAAAACTCCAGATAATGCTGCTTATGCTGGGGTTCAGGAAATCTGCTTCCTCACTATATTTTGATATAGCTCTAGACGCTGCTGTCTATTAAGTTCTATGAAGAAAATGTGCCTGAGTAATCAGACTGTCTGACACCCCTTCTTCTGGAGTTAGCAGTGTCTCTAGCTTCTCTGGCTCATCAGGCATTGTGTCACATGCTCCCCCCACCAGTCCAGCACAAATGGTTACAGTTCTATGGGATGGGTTGTAAGCCTGAGACAGTCCCCTGCATTTAAATAACTGTAGGCAGGATGATGGTAGATACTGACGTTCAAGGACTGGAGGGTCAAAATCCATCTGAAGAGTTTGGAGTTGCAATATTTTTTTTTTTGTAGGGTTACTGCAGTGGGGCATGATCCATAACTAATATAAAGTCCCTTCTAACACATAATACCTTAGGGTAGTGAAGATCCATTTGATTGCAAGGCATTCTTTTTCTATGGCTGAGTAGTATTTCTCAACATTGCTCTACTTTCTACTGATAGAACAAATGACATGTTCTTCTCTATTTAAAACTTGAGACAAGACTGTTTCTCTGCCTGCCTTTGAGCCATTTGTATATACTAACAATTATTTAGAAAAATCTGGAGCTATTCATATTGTTTCTGAACACACTGCAAATCTTTTAATTATCTGAAGGCTTCTTCTACTTCACTTGTGCACAAAACCTTCAATGGATCCTTATCCTTGGTCAGGTCAGTCAGAGGGCAAACAGTAGTAGCAAAGTTAGGAATAAATTTGTGATGGTAAATAGCCAGGCCCAAAAAAAAGCCTTAACCTGTACTTTAGTGATTAGCATGGAAGAGTTTGAGCTACTTCACTTTTCTCTTCCCGTGGTTTCACTATCCCTTTACCTTTTATATATCCCAAGTTGCGAGCATCTTCCATGCCTAAACTGTATATAGCTGATGTCACTTGTCTCATGCAGTCAAAAGACATGATAAAGCATTGTATGGGTTCAAGATATTTATTGTACATAAACATGTCAGGAGTTGTAATTGGAACCTGTATTCAAACTAACTGATTTACTCAGTACTTCAAACCCACTCACACGTGCATCTCCACTCATTTCTGCATTCACTCTGTCTGACTGTACAAAATGCCACTGTTCTTGCACGTGCTTAGTACTTATATGCACGTGCTATCTAGCTACAGTGGCTGACTAGGAACAATACACATAATAATCTACATCCTCCGTCTTTGATTTGCTCAACATGCAATAAGAGAACAAGACAATGTATATGCTTGATATCACTTCGGTATTAGCAACGAATCAGAACTCAAGTCCAAGTCGCTGTATATTTTGGACTGGGTCTAGAAATTCTAACCGATCTGGTCACATAAAAGTTTTGACTGACCTTAGCAACAGGGACAATCTCTGGGGAATTCCTCTCACTAGGAACTTCTAGGATTACATCAAGATTATTTGAGGAAAATACACTGTCCTCTGAAGTTGGAACAAATGTAGGGTCACTCTGAGAAATAGAGTCTTTGGCACAGGCAATCTGCTGCATCGCTGGTTCAGAAACTGGAAGTATATGTCTTCAGTTTCTTCTGAAATTCATTCTTTCTGATTGTACAATATAAGATCTCAGTTCTTCACAAATATTCTTGACAATTTCTACTCAGTCATATCCTTTAGATGTTTGCATTCTTAAGATCTCTCCTTGTCTTAATGGTATAAGAGGTTGCTAGATTTATTGTAGTACAACTTTTGTGACTGATGTTTCTTCAAAAGGTGGGTTTTGATCACTCTGTTGTTCTTGGCATTTGGAATCAATAGTTGTTTACTGACTGTCCAGATTGTTCTTGTCTATCTAGACATTAATATCTAAGCAGGTGAACCAAGCAAGTTATCTCAAGGAATGTTTCTGAGATTGAGTAGGTTAAGAAAAAACATCTGTACCATCTCTCTTAGATTTCCTCTAGCAAACATTTCTCACTTTGGACTGCATGCTCAGCTAATCTATTGGACTGTGGATGCTCAGGACTACTAATAACATGGACAAAGTCCTCAGACTCAGCAAAATTCTTGAACTGCTGACTTGTAAATTGTGTACCATTATCAGATACAACTTTGTAGAGTCTACCATGTACAGAAAATGTCTCTTCAATTTTGTAATGGCAATGCTGGGCATTAGATTAGGAAGAAGGTCAATTTCAAACCAATTTGAGTAAGAGTCGACTAACACTAAGTAATGTTGACCATTCCATCTGAAAATATCAGTAGCAGCCATCAACCATGATAGTTCAGGAATCTGGTTTAGCTGAAGTGGTTTGTTTTGTTGGTGCGATTTAGTACTATTGCAGATAGAACATGCTAGAGTTTCCTTCTCTATATCTTTTGACATAGAAGGCCAAAATACTATGCCTCTTGCCCTTCTTTTAGTTGAATCAGTACCCGGAAGACCACAATGCAAAATTTTGAAATTTCCTGTTGTAACTCTGAAGGAATAATCACTTCAGGACCTTTCATGATGATTCCATCTTCCATCAAGAGCTTGTCTTTGTAAGGAAAATACTTCTGTATGTCAGATGGTAGACTGGTTTGTCGCACTGGCCATCCTTGACTAACAACACATTTCAGCTTCTGAAGAATAGGTTCTAGAGCTGTGTGATTTCTGAATTCATTAAGAAGTGATGAGGAAAAACGTTTGACTCCCATGACTTCAAGGTCTGTATTCTCATTGTCATGCTGTTCTCTTGTTTGTCTGGGTGCTCTTGATAAAGTATCTGCAAGGTATAAATACCTACCCTTTGTATAAACAATATTGAAATTGTGCATTTGTAATTTTAACATCATGGTTGCAAGCATGATGGGGCTAAATGTATTGGCTTTTTTAAAATTTCACCAGAAATTGATGGTCAGCCTCTGTTTGAACAGGTTTGCCATAAATATAATCATTTAACTTTGAACATGCTAACACTGCTGCCAAAAGCACTTCTTCAATTTGCGTATACTGCATCTCAGTTTGGGTTAAAGTTCCGGATGCATAGGCTACTGGTATGCCTTCTTGAAGACATGCAGCACCAAGGCCATACTTTGAAGCATCACATGAAAGAGTTACTGGTTTGTGAACATCATAATATCTCAATGTGGGTGGACTGGCAATTTTCTGCTTCAGAATGACAAATGCTCTTTGATGTTGTTCCAGCCAGGACCAGTTTACATTTTTGCATGTCTACTCATGTAGCAGTGCTGAAAGCTCACTCAAGTCTGGGATGAACTTTCCTAAATAGTTGACCATACCAAGAAAACGTTGTAAAGATGTGGCATTGTCTGCAACTGGCATCTCAAGAATTGTTGCTGGCTTAGACAGATCAGGTTGTAAGCCATAACTTGTAAACAAATGACCTACATAAGTAACTTCTCTCAACTTGAATTTACATTTCTGAGGATTCAGTTTAAGCTTGACTTCACTTGCACAGTTTAGAACATTTTTGAGGTTTTTATCATATTTGTTTTCACAATTGCCCTCTACAATAATGTCGTCTACTATGATAGCACATGGATAACCTGAAAAATTTTGCTCCATCATACGTTGAAAGACTTCACTGGCAGAACCTATCCCAAATGTCATTCTCAAAAATCTGTACCTTCCAAATGGTATTCTGAAAGTAGTTAACGATGAAGATTTGTGATCCAGCAAAATTTGCCAAAATGAACTTTTTGCGTTTAAGACTGAAGAAAATAGTGGCATTTGGCATCAAAGCTGCTACTTCTTCTACTGTGCACATTGGATGATGATGTTTAAGCACTTTGTTTAATTCTCTGGGATCAGTACATATTTGAGTATCATCTGAGCTTTTTTTATGAGCTATGACCATGGAGGATACACATTCAGCTGGTTCTTTTACTGGAGTTATCACACCTAAATTCACCATTTTGTCTAGTGCTGTTTTTACTTTGCTCTGCATTGCTACTGGAACCTTCCTTGCTGGTCTGACAACTGGGCTTACTTCATGGTTTAACTTCATGGAATATGTGACTGGTAGTTTGCCAAGCTCATCTTTGAAAATATCAGCATATTCACTAAAAATACTATGTGTAAAACTGTCGTGGTTGTTCAGACTTAATGGTGGATCTCCTTATTAAATGAAATCAGTCCCATTCTCAAACTGTTTTTGAGCCCTAACAATGACTGCACATGTCTTTTGACTAGGCAAAACTGCAAGTCATAGCTGTTCCCAGCAGAATGGCATGTGAGAACTTCCCCACCATCAGTTTGAATCTCTTCACCACCATAAGCAACAAGTGTTGCACACTTTGCTGAGTCAAGTTTCTCACCAGCTTTCATTTTGGCAAACATTTATGTTGATAAAACATTGTACTTGGACCCAGTATCTACTTTAAGCTCTACAGGTTTTCCTTTAATCCGAACAGTACAAAATATTATGCCCTTTGCTACAATGCAGACCATCTCAAAAAACTACAGCTTTACTCCATCGCATATCGCCTACTCAGGGGCGATCTCTGCCTAACATACAAAGCTATATCAAACCCAGAGCTGTTGGACATGCTCCACTTAAAGAAATCCCAATCCATCCGAGCTACATGCTCTAGGGACCTAAACCTTGTCACCACAATAAACAGAACATGCTGAAGGGATAGATTCCTGTCCCAGAGACTTCCCATACTCTGGAACAGACTACCTATCTATGTCAAACAGAGCTCCTCATTAGCACTCTTCAAGAAAAATCTTGATGATTGGATGGGAAATGGGAAATTCACCCACTTCTGTGGCTCTGCTCGACAGGGGCACAGGAAAATAATTTTCTTGGGTGGCGAAAGCCAGGGTACATTTTTTGGCTAGGCTTGTATGGGCCATAGACTTCCCATACTCTGGAACAGACTACCTATGTCAAACAAAGCTCCTCATTAGCACTCTTCAAGAAAAATCTTGATGATTGGATGGGAAATGGGAAATTCACCCCAGGGATCACTTCTGTGGCTCTGCTCGACATGGGCACAGGAAAATAATTCTCTTGGGTGGCGAAAGCCAGGGTACATTTTTTTGGCTATGCTTGTATGGGCCCTAGAGCCGATAGCCTAGTACCTACCTGTGAACCTATGAACTGATAGTCTACTGTATTAACAGTTTCATCAATCACAGAGACATCATTAACATAGAAGGTTTGCTCATGGCTTTCTATCTGATCTACTTGCTTCTTTGGATGCTCTCTCTTATTAAAAGAATGTGGCACCTTAGACTTACAAAGCCTTTTGAAATTATTCACTTTTTAGATTTGGGACATTGCTGACAAAAAGCTAAGCAGTTTTCTCATTTAGGTTCATGGTTATTTCCACAATTACGACAATTAACAATAAGATCTGGGGTAGCGAACAACCTCTTTGGTTTATGGTTAGTGTTAGGTGGTGGCACAATCTTTGGTTTATATCACTTTTTCATCTTAGCTTTCTATTGTACATTATCAACATTTGCACTGGTTGTCACTGCATGCATGCCTCTCTCATTCATAAGCATATTTGTGTGCTTATCTGTAAGCTCTTATACTTGACAAATCTCAGTGGCTTTGCTCAATGTTGAATCACTATCTCAAAGCAAAATCTTTCTCATTGGATCATTATTAACATCACACACAAGTGTGTTTTTTATCAACTCATCTCACAAATCACCAAATCTGCACGTTTTTGCTTTTTTTCTCAAGTCAGTAATATATGCTGATATACTTTCACCAGGCTTTGGATTTCTTGTCGAAAATATGTGCCTTTCCATTGTAATATCCGTTTGAGGATTACACATTTCTAAATTTCCGTTTTAAGCACTCAAGGTCTTCCCACATTTCAGCCTGTATATCACAATATGGGAGTCCGCCCGTCCCCTGCATACATGGCAGGTGCATACACAAATGAGCAATCCCTCTCAATGACTTCCAAGCCTGCTAAATTAAGCAGTATGAATGTATTTGTATGTGAGTCTAGATCAGAAAAATTAGCTATATGTAAATATCATATTCTTGTTCATACACTCGCCAGTTCTCAGCAATATTGTTATAAACACCACCAGTTTAGGTCTGCGAAATCCCTTGCCATCACAACAAAATATGTTTAAACATAAGCATACACCAGGTACTTGTAATTATGCTCAAATGCACAGCAATCTCTTTGAAAAGGCTTCACTTTGAAACTGCAAACATTGCGAACATTCCAGAAACTTTGGACACTTTGAATAGCTTTAATTAATGCAGAAAAGTAGTACATTGTGAAGAAATGCAATTGTTTTTGCTCTTTCTTACATTTTAAACATTTCAGAAATTATTTTGAACACTTTTGTATTTATTTCAAATAGTTTTATCAATATGTCACAATTTGAGACATTTCCTTTATCTCAGTAATTATTGTAAACCTTTTGAATGCTTCGCCACATATTCGGCAACTGAAACATCATTTAAATGAATTTAAGTACCTTTGAATTACCGCTGACCTGTTTGCTAGTTCATTCTGGTATATTCTTCCACTTTTAACTGTGTGCCTCATGCCTTGTGTGTTACTTCAACTTTCGATCCCACTTGTGAGACCATGTCACTTGTCTCATGCATTCAGAATAGATGATAAAGCATTGTATGAGTTCAAGATATTTATTGTACATATGTCAGGAACTGTTATTGGAACTTGTATTCAAGCTAACTGATTCACTCTTTGCTTCAAACACACTCGCATGTGCATCTCCATCCATGTCTGCATTCACTCTGGCTGACTATTGAAAAATGGCACTGATCTTGCACATGCTCTGTACTTATACGCACATGCTATCTAGTTACATTGGCTGACTAGGAACAGTACACATAATGGCCTACAGCTGGGTTAGCAGTCATTCCAGCATGATGCAGAGAATCTCAAGCTGCCACTTTCCAAACCTTCTGAGCAGATTAGTACAATGTCTGGGAAGACTGTGGCACATCTAGTACTGGGTCTAAGAATTTTGTCTCTTATCTCCTGGAATGTTGCAGGTGCTCCATGGATACCAAATGGGAGGATTATATAGTGAAACAGTCCATTTTGTGTGGAAATGCCACTTTTTCCTTAGCTCCTTGGATTTATGGAATTTGATAGTACTCTTTGGTTAGGCCCATAGTGCAGAAAAACATAGACTTGCCGAAACTCTTAACCAGTTTGTCCACTTTGGTCCTGGAACATGAATCATTCTTAGATATGCTGTTAAAAGCAAATAAAAAAAGACTTAGATATGTTATTTAACTTTCTGAAGTAACCGCAAAACCTTACAGACCTATCAGGCTTTTATACCAACACAATAGAACTTTTCCACTCACTTTAGGATTTTTCTGTGAACTCATGTTTAATCATTTTCTGAGCTTCTTCCTTAACTACATTGAGTTGGAATTCTTATATTCAGTTTGGCTTCAGATTTGCTTTCTCACCAGGCACAGTTTCTCTAGTGACTTTGAATGTGTCCTTATGCCTGACTACAAATTATTTCACTTTTTGTTGAAGACCATGCTAGTGTCTCCGCTATTTTGACTTCAGGACATGCTATGGGAACAACAGGAATGAGCAGCCAAAGATGACTTGTTAAGTTAAAACAAGTCTTTATTAATATAAATGCTCCACAAACACTCTGCGTTTTCATCTCAAGTTAACAGACCATCAGATACGTTGGTTTTGGTGAAAGGAGTTTGATAGGTTATTGGTTTTAGTGGCACTATTGTCTCTTTTTCTGTATTTTTACATGCTATGGGAACCTTAACACAGTGATTATAGAAATGTCAGTTTCTATATAAGTTTTCAGAATATTTATGAGGAATAGCTGTTCTGACTTCCTTTTTCCTGACTGTCTCCCCTTATAATTCACTTACTTTTTCTACAACTTGCTTTATCTACAGTTTCAAAAGGTCCTTCCCACTTTTCAGGAACTTGTTTTCAGCAGTGAGTACTAACACATAAGTTCTTTATCTCCTCATTTGAATTCTCTAAGTAACTGCAGAAATGTTATAGAAGTGCTCACCTGCTTGAAGACAAACTTATACTGAAGGCCTACACAGGGATAAAACCCACACTTTGACCCATATGACCCACGCTTAGTTAGCAAGTGGAAGAATGGGAGTGAATGACATACAGTTCACCCATCCTGTGAGGAGTGATATGGCTTGGCTTACTGCTTGGGTGATGTCTAGTGGGAACTGTGGATGGTACATCCCAGGGAGTCTGGGGCAGAGGGACATGCTGTGGTGCCATGGCCTTGTGGGTTTAGGGCAGTTATGTGAGGAAGCTAGCATGTTCCTCCTCAAAGACTGTCAGCAGTAGCATTTCTCAGAAGCTGCAAAGGTGACATTAGGAGCTCCTAGGGGTGGAGAAAGACCCTCATGTCTTCCTGGGTAATGACCCTGCAATAAGTTCTCACCTCATAGGGGAACAAATGTACTGGTGCTGGCTGTCACCACATGAAGAATAAATGGGCTAGAGAGATTACAGAGGGCTAATGGTCATCAGGGAGAGAGGTAACAAAAACTTAGACTGAAGAAACATTATGTGGTCCACCAGTGAAATATTTTCTGTAAGAAGTCATTTTTCTTGTTTAGGAAATCCTCCTTTCCACTTCAAACCCACTAGCCATGTTTTTATTGCTACTGACAGGTTGTGCATGCTCATTTTGTCGTGGATATTGTTACCAGTTTAAAGTGAAAAAATTCCCCAGTGTATACCCTGGCCTTGAAATGATCTAGTTGGAGTTTCTCTACTTTGAACTTAGGATAAGTTTTAGCTAGCTAGCTATTTTTTGTGAACATATATACTTGATAAGTTGTTTGAAACCTATGACCTGTGGCTTGGATCATGGACCTGTCAAATTAATTAGACATACCCAGTAAGTTTTTGGTCCAGCAATTTCTGAAACTGTGAGATCCTCTTTAATTCTGGAGATTTTGACATCAGGATTAAAGAAGGCATCAGTTATCCCGCTTTTGAGAAATCATCTTTGGATCCTCATAAGTTGGACATTTATTACACAGTCTCTCACCTACCATTTCTTAGTAAGATGACTGTTAAGGTTATACATATTTATGGCGGGTCCTTGAAATCTCACAACCTCTTTGGTTTGCATCACTTAGATTTTAGAACACATCACAGCACAGAAACAGCATGGCTAAAGGTGTTCAGTGATCTATTCATGGTGAGAAATCAAGGAAATTATCTAATCTTGGACTTACCTGATCTCCTGGCTATTTTTGCCACAGTCGACCAAGGTCTCCTGCTGGAGCAGTTGTGAATTCTGTGTGGGATTTTATGCACCATCCTGAAATCTTTGCATGGCTACCCCCTTCCACCTGCAAAAATGCTTATTTAATTTTTTTATTGAATTTTCGTCCTGACAAGTTGGAGCCAGGTAAAGTAGTAACTTTGAGATTCGCAGGTGAATGTTATTTGTGCCCATGTTTCTGTAATATATAATAGCTTTCAGCTTGCAAAAATGTAACATGTTTTGCAAAGAAAGCCTATATTTAATAACAATTCAAGAAAATACACTTATGCTTATGCTTGCCTAGGTTCAGATGGCTAAATAGTAGCTTAGAAAAGACAACAAAAAAGGAGTCATGGATACCCTTACATTTAGTATTTTCGAGTTTGCATTGTAGGGCAACAGACACCACTAAGTGCTCCATAAGCAGCTGATGTTAACATTTATTCTTATTACAACTCAATCAGGTGATGAATGGCTAATGTATAGAGTAGGAATAGATAGGCCAATTACAATGTATGAGTAACCTCACCCCTTCAGATCCAATGGCTCTAGACCAATATAAGCACTTTAATGAAAGATGAGGAGACCGGATACAGGGGCCATCAAGGAAGTGTTATTTTTATAGCATTCATTTTGGACTGAGAGTTGAGCACAGATAGAACATATCAGTGACAAGTGCAGTTTATTCTGACCACTGCTGCCTGCCTGGTAGCATGAAAGGACTCAATATTCCCGTGACTGGTGGAGTGGGTCCAGAGCACTGCTGCAGTACAGACAGGCATATTCAGATCTGCTTTGAAGACACAGTTCAGTCTGCAAAACAGCTAGAAAATGTGTCATTGTGCAGCACTTGCATAAAGTATTAACTTTTCCTGTTAGTTGTGGTTCTAATCTGAATGGCACCTGGTAAAAGGGTGGAGTCAGCAATGCAGACACAGAGAGGAAGTATACCATCTGAAGCCAACTACTCAGACTAGAAGACCAGGGGGGACTTCTCCACTGTAAGATAGTTGATAAAAAGAATGTCATGAGAAGACATGCAAAGAAAGACTGAGAATGCTAAAACTCACATCCTGCAAGAAACAACCAGCTGAAAGCAGAAAACAAGTGCTGTAAAACAACCACAGCATAAACTTAAAATAAGCAGCCCGCAATTATTTAATAGCCATTACAAAACCCCACCAGCCACCTGACAAACAGTACCACTTACTGTCACACCACTGTCACTACTGCTACTTAAAGCAGAATGTAAACTTCTCAAAGTACCACAGGAAAGAAATGTACTTGGTTCACTTCTGTCATAATACAAAAAAATAAGTTAAAAGAGAGATCTTGTTGCATTCTTTTTCATGCCAGTATTATATGATTAATTTCATGCCAAGAATGCATGCATAATAAATATGATCATTGTATTGTTTTTATAACCAATAAGCATTTAAAGAAAAAAATAGAAACATAATTAAAATACTAATGTCAAATCAAGGTCTTGACAACATATCTACACAGTGCAACAAGCTACACTTTAGAAACCAAAAGTGTGTTATCAGTTTAGTTAGTATTTTATGATACTGCACAAAGTCCCATGTCTCAAGTTATAGGTAACTGGAAACATTTATGACTTAAAATGTCACTTAAGGTTTCATCACTTGCTGAGTGGCCCAGCATAGTTGTTAGGTACATAGGTTCATAGGTGTTTACTAGGCTAATAACCACAAGGGCCTTTTTAAGCCTAGCCATACAATCCAAATCTCTGACAAGTTCTGGTATCCTTGATAAGTGTAAGCAGGGGCTTGGGAGATGAAACACTACAAGCAGGGGCCTAGGAAATTAACCATTTATAGGTTGCCTGTGTCCATTAGAGGCATACGTGCCAATCCAGGGATGAATTTTGTGTTTCCCATCCAATTGTCCAGGTTACACTTGAATTGGGTTAGGGAGGAACTCTGCTTGACATGGATGGGGAGTTTGTTCTAGAGACAGGGTAGTCTCTGGGATACATACCTGTCTCTCCAGCAGGTCCTATTTCTTATCACAGGCAAGGTTTAAGTCTTTAGAATGAGGAATTCTTCAATCAGGAATGGAGGAAATTATGTGTGGTGTTTTTATATTATTACCTTTTACTTTTGCTGTTTTGATCTGATGCCTAGTTTTCAATGTGGGATATTATTTTCCTTCATATAATAAACTAACATTCAGTGCTTTCTCTGTCAAGCTAGTTCAATCTATTTTGTGTCACAAAAAATGGATAGAAAAAGGAGAAGAGAACTGAATCTCTTAAAAAGGCAACATTCAGTTTGTCATGTTATGTAGCTCTTTGTTCAGACTTAAACCACAGAGTGCATAGGCTGAATAGTGACAGTCTGAATAACAACCTCAAATACTTTTTTCTGAGCTACACACTTTAATATCAGATACTTTAAGAGATGCAAAAAGAATCTAAACAAATCAAATCGATGTCATGTACTTTGAGTCACATGGAATGAACAAATAAAAACAAAATGGTAAAACCAACATTTTAGTCATGTAGATGGAAGTGTACTTCATATGCAAGCAATGCTTAAAAGCCTAGTGTATCTGTGATGCCTTAACTATTTTCCATTACAATACAACAGAAAATGTTTATTTTAATAGCATGTATGTCAATTTAATAACTAGCCAATTTTTTCATCATAATAATACACTCCTGGTTGGGCGATATGGGCAATATCAGACCTTCTAGATGAAAAACAAAACTTTGCCTGCAGTACAAGACCTCAGGATGGTCTGGCATTCCCAGTACTCCTGTCCCTGTGGAGTATTATTACTTCTGTAATAACTCATTTGATGATTCTTTGTCATCATGAGTACAGTCCAGCTTAATCCATGTCAACAACACATAGTTGTGCCTATTGCTTGCATGCACTGTGCTTTAATCCAATGTAGTTGTGTCTTTACTTTTATTTGTTTGATTTAATGCCCTGTATGGTTGTATTCACTACTGCCATGGAGTGTGAGTCAGAAATCAGGCAAGTGAATTTTTTTTTTTTTTTTTTTTTGGCTGGAGCTTTCCTGTTCGCTCACCAGATATGATTTACAAGACAATAATCATTGCAGTATACCTCTGTTAAAAATGTCATCAACAGAAACACATGCATGTTGCTAGATAACAGGAAAAAGTTTTACATAACTCGTGGTTTATTTGTGTGGAGAAGAATATAGTGGCAAATTCTATTTTACTGTATTTTGTTTCAGTTAATTAACTGGGGGAGGGTTGGTTCAGCAATCGTTTTCAGACTTGAGCCAATGCAAAAACAAATTCATTCAGAGATACAGTATATAGACGATATAAATACAGATGCATTCAGTGATATAGTATATAGAAAGGGACATATAAGCATGCAGCTTTGGTTGAATACACAAGGAGGCATTAAGCCTTTGTTTATTAAGGTTTCAGCAGAGTGCAGAAATAAATACGGTTTGTTTGAGACTGAATACAGAAGTCAGGGCAGTATCAGGTTAGTGTTTTGTCGATGAAATATGTGCATTTGGATTCTTTTTGAAGGTGGGGTTTAACATTTTTGCGGAATTGTGGAACATTTGGAACGTTAGGTATTTATTGACATTTGTTTGGAAGGCTGTTCTAAGTAGAAAGAACAATTGTGGAAAAGGAGTTTTCATCAATGGGTGGTCAATGGGGGGGGGTTAAGTAAGCTGAAGAGTTTATTAATTTCTTCATGATGATAGTGTCTTGCATTGTTGAGGCGGGCAGTAGGATTCAAAAGCTTATGCATTAAGGAACTAAAAAGAAGAGTAGCTTGAGGTATGACAGGAAGTCAGTTAACTCTCATGATGGAGGTACAGTGGTGATCCTTACTGTCACCTGGATGAATGAATCTAAGAATTTTGTTTACAGTCACCTGGATTAGAGAGGTGGTAAATGAAAAGACAAGGGCTATTATAGGTAAGATATATTCTAATATGGGAATCAGCACATTAAGACGGATAGCTTTCCTCTTAGCGACTGTTAGGAGATTTACATTTTATTGGAGGTTTTAAGATGGTTTAGTACCTTCAGAGACTGAGGTTCTGCGTGATGGTTGAAGGCCAGAGTTTGATGTATTATAACCCTGAGATATCTTTGCTCTTGGTTAGAGGGCAGGGAGAACTCGTTGGTCATTCATGTTCAGGAATGGGGTATTGTGTTTTGTGAGTGTGTGTTTGTATGTGTGTGTTAATAGACAGAAGGTTGGATGACAACAAATAACAAAGCATGAAAAATTCAGTTTGAAGGATCTTTCACAATAACGATGCTTTGTAAGATTGGATCAGTACAGAATCACTTGTATAAAGTAGCAGACTGAGCTGTGATTGAGTGATAAGAAGATTATTTATAAACAAGAAAAAGAAGAAGGGCCCATGTGGAGATCCTTGAGGTATCCCCTCAATTAGAGTGCCAGTGCAGGAGAAGTTGCTGCTAGATGTAGTCATGAAGATTCTGTCAGTTATATAGTTTTGGGCCCCGGCTGAGCCATTTTAAGAGGAAATATAAGAAAGTAACCTTAAAATAAGAAAGGTATGATTAACACTGTCAAAGACCTTTTTTAGATCTAAGAAGATGGCTCTGGTATAAAGAATATTTCTGTGTTCTATATGATATAGTCAGTTAGAGTAAATGGTGGTTATAATTCTGTATTTTTTGTTTGAATATAACCGAGATTTGTAACATATTCAAGTATTTCTTGACAGATGTTTTTTCAAGAATTGTAGCTAGAAAGCAGATATTAACAGTAGGTCTAAAGTCACTTGGTGAGGTAGGATGAACAGACTTAGACAGTGGTAAGATAAGGCACTGTTTAAAGTTATATGGGTCTATGTCTGTGGAAAAGGAGAGGCTGAAGATAAAGGTAAGTGGTTTATAGAGAAAGTTGGAGATGAAGCAGAGAATCTTAGGGTGAAGGATGTGGAGACATGGTTTGTAAGGGAAATCTATATTATAAAGGTACTGCTTCATTGTTTTCATGAAAGGGTGCACCTGGAATGGGGAAGGATGTGTAAGAATGAGAATTAAACAAAGGGAGTGGGGTACAGAAACTGCTTTATATACAGTGAGTAGTGGGGTAGGCATTTTGTCTGGAAAAGATCTTGGGTGTGCGTTTTCCAGAACAGTTTGGGCTGACTATGGTGAAATGTTTGGAGCAGCCAGAGGTAGGGCATTTTAGATGCATTCATTTTTTATTAGAGTTTCTTATCTTTAGGAGTTATTAGGTATGTGATGTGAAATTATCAAGATTCTTGTTCCAAGATTTCTAAGCATTGTTTTGAACTTTTATTAGTTTGTACAGGGCCACTGTGATCCATGGGTTGTGGTTAGATTTTATTCTAATATGCTTTAGAAAAATAGTTTATCTTAGATGGGTATAGTAAGGCTGAAGAAAGTTGAAAGAGCTGAGATAGGACCTGAACAGGAGTAGAATGGGACCAGTCAATGTACTGGAGTTCTTGTTGGATACAGGATTTATATGATTCAGGAATGAGTCTTATGAAATAAAGGGAAGGTAGTACCATGGGCATCTAGAATTACCAGAAAGAGAGAAGGGGAAACTGCTCAGTGGAAGAAGGATGGAGAGTTAATAGATTTTGGAGCTTGTTAGGGAAATCAGTTATGATGAGGCAAAGAACAGAAGATTTCCTGAGATAGTGTTAAATCTGGTGCCAGAGGTAACAGTATGAGTAAGGTTGTGAATAGGAAGAAAGTGTGAGAGTTTTGGATGTGTTTTTACCATCCCAATTCAACTTGAAATTACCCAAAATAATTACTCTATGTCAGTAGTTCCCAAAATTTTATGGGCCGAGACTCACTTTTGAAAACTCTTATTTTTTGTGACCCACTACTCGTGTCTGTGTGTGTACATGTGAAGCACACATGGTCCTCCTTAAAGGAGAAAACCCCATCACCACAGAGTGTTTTTTCAGGATTTAAAGGGGCTGTGTAAACTATTCTCATACTTTAATTATTAGCAGAGCCAGATCATTGTCAAATGGGGTCCTAGGCAGGGTAATATACTGGGGCCCCCCAGAGCAGCCCCTCCTGTAGCAGCCCCCTCCCCAGCCATACCAGTGTTCCATTACTTGGCTATTTCTCCCCAGTTACTATGAGTACTGTTCAAACCTATCAGTGTGCATACTGTTTTCTTATTTACTTCTACAATGATTACAAATGTCGGAATAAAATGCACAAACACTGATAGCCATTTGTTAAACAAACAATACAGTCTCACAATTAAAACAGACTTAACATGAGCACTAAACTTCTCTGCCATTGTAATTCACATTCATTGAAACAGCATTAAAACCCAAATTCAAATAAAATGCATCTGGTCATTGGAGAATTAAGTTTACCTCTGAGCTACTTTCAAATCATAGGCTCCTTGCACACACTTTTAGGGCCATCCATACATTTATGTTTTCTTTGAGTCACCTTCCTAATTGTATTAAGTTATATTTCCTGTATAATACAGCACTACTTGTCAGAGTGTGTTTTAAAAATGTAATTTTCAAATTTTTCCCAGAAAGCAATGAAATAAAACGTATGACACAATAATGACAAAACTGCTCATTTCAGAACATTTTAACCATAACAGGTCACTCAAACTTCTGTCATTACAATCCACCAGTATCAGTCAATAAGCACAATCTCTGCAGAAGTAAAATTCATCCAAATAATTTCACATTAAAGAGATTTGTAACTAATGAAGAGGTTGCTACTGACAAACAACTTTACATTTCAGTTTCATCTACAAATTCAGTGCCTGCTGCCCTTGAAGCATTAATTGCCTTTGTTACATTAAGGAAAAATTGGTAAGCTGTTAATATTGCAATAAGGAATGACTGAGAAACTGACAACAAGTTCATAGTTACTAGGCATCTTATACAAAGGAGGACATACTCAGGAATGCAGAACCTCATCCCCCCTTAAAATGCACCAAATAATTAGCATTACATACCATGCCTCTATACATCTCAGCCTCTTAGTGCAAGAAATCTGGACAAAACCTAAAATAATGTGGATACAATGGCCCCAAAAATAGGGATAGGTTTTAAATATTTTAACTTAGAAAGTTCCTAGAATAACAGGATTTGTGTTAGCATGCATTTTCTGAAGGCTATAAAGTCTTGTTTAGGTGAAATGGCAGTGGAGTTTTTAACTAGATTGTTTAATGAAATCTTGGAAAGTGAGAGGATGCCTGAGGAATGGAGAAAAAGTGTTTTGGTACCGATTTTTAAGAATAAGGGTGATGTACAGAACTGTAGTAACTACAGAGGGATTAAACTGATCAGTCACAGCATGAAGTTATGGGAAAGAGTAGTGGAAGCTAGGTTAAGAAGGGAGGTGATGATTAGTGATCAGCAGTATGGTTTCATGCCAGGAAAGAGGACTACAGATGCAATGTTTGCTCTGAGACTGTTGATGGAGAAGTACAGAGAAGGTCAGAAGGAGTTGCATTGTGTCTTTATGGACTTAGAGAAAGCATATGACAGGGTGCCTAGAGAGAAGTTGTGGTATTGTATGAGGAAGTCGGGAGTGTCAGAGAAGTATGTAAGAGTGGTACAGGATATGTACGAGGGTAGTGTGACAGCGGTGAGGTCTGCGGTGGGAGTGACAGATGCGTGTAAGGTGGAGGTGGGATTACATCAAGGATCAGCTCTGAGCCCTTTCTTATTTGCAATGGTGATGGACGGGTTGACAGATGAGATCAGACATGAGTCCCCGTGGACTATGATGTTTGCAGATGACATTGTGATCTGTAATGAGAGTAGGGAACAGGTGCAGGAGACCCTGAAGGGGTGGAGATATGCTCTAGAGAGAAGAAGAATGAAGGTCAGCAGGACTAAGACAGAATATATGTGTGTGAATGAGAGGGAAGAAAGAAGAATGGTGAGGATGCAAGGAGTAGAGGTGGCAAAGGTGGATGAGTTTAAATACTTGGGGTCAATAGTTCAGAGTAATGGTGAGTGTGGAAGAGAGATGAAGAAGAGAGTACAGACAGGGTGGAGTGGGTGGAGAAGAGTGTCAGGAGTGATTTGTGACAGACGAGTGCCAGTAAGAGTGAAAGGGAAGGTCTACAAGAGGGTAGTGAGACCAGCTATGTTATATGGGTTGGAGACAGTGGCATTGACAAAAAGGCAGGAGTCAGAGCTGGATGTGGCAGAGTTAAAGATGTTAAGATTTGCGCTGGGTGTGATGAGGGTGGACAGGATTAGGAATAAGTATATTAGAGGGTCAGCCCAGGTTGGAAGGTTCAGAGACAAAGCCAGAGAGGCAAGATTACATTGGTTTGGACATGTGCTGAGGAGGGATGCAGAGTATATTGGGAAAAAGATGCTAAGGATGAAGCTGCCAGGTAACCGGAAACGAGGAAGGCCTAAGATAAGGTTTATGAATGTGGTGAGAGAGGACATGCAGGTGGTTGGTGTGACAGAGCAGGTTGCAGAGGACAGCAAGGAATGGAAACAGATGATCCGCTGTGGCAACCCCTAACGGGAGCAGCTGAAAGAAGAAGAAGATAAAGTCTGAAACTGAAACTCATATATATGTTATTATTTAGTGACTTCAGTCCTCTGTGATTTGCCACAAATCCACAAATTTTATGAAAAACAGACTATGAGGCTAAATCTGGACAATTCAGAGGTATGTTAAACACAAACACACATGAGCACACACACACACACACACACACACACACACACACACACACACACACACACACACACACACACACACACACACACACCTACCTTCTCTCTGCTCTCTGACACACACATTCTGCTCTTACACAGCTACACACAACATAAACACACCTACTCTTTCACATAGCAATACACAAACACAAACATACCTTCTCTCTCGTATAGCAATAAATACACACACAATATCTCTCATACAAATAGCATGGCTAGTTTAAATTGCATACACACATACCCAAACACATACTTTCTTTTCCATACAGAAACAACAGAGCTACTAGTTTAAATTACACACACACACACACACACACACACACACACACACACACACACACACACACACACACACACTGCACACATCCACATACCTTCTCTATAAATGGAAAGACTAGTTTAAATTTCAAGCACGATTGCAGAATGGGTTTATATCCACGTTGGTGTGCATGCATGTATGACTCCTGCATGGTCCTCCTTAAAGAAGATGCCATCACTGCTGTGTTAAGAAGTTTTTTTTTTTTTTTATGTTGACACCTTCTGGCCAGATGCGACCCACCCTTTGGGAACTTCTGGTCAATGCTGTATGTTTTTTTGGAGTATGAAAGACAGTGGGCTGGATTCATGAATGCCTATACTAAGTGTACACAATCTGTATACCAGAACATCACTACCACATTTTTTGTGTTGTCTATTCACTCAGAAAGATTATACCAAGTGTAGACATAGTCTATACATTATGGTAACCTTTATGAATCCCCTTCAGTATTTACAAGAAGATCAGCAGGAAAAGTAAAACTAGTCAGAAGAAGGTGTGAGTTATACTTCTGTTGTCTGTTCACTCAAAATGGTGAATACTTAGTGTAGGCATTAATGAATCTGGTTAATGATAATTTGGGGTAATGTCCATTTGGGCTCGTTGTCACTGTCGGAGTTATGTTTGGCTTGTAAAGGAGATTTTTGTAGCATTTTTATTGATGTTAATTTCTCTTTCTTTCTTTACATTTTTCAGGTCAGTTCTCAGTAAATATATGGCAGAAGGGTAAAATTTTAGAAGACGTCCAGGAAGGATCTCTTTTAGCCAAGATTTTGTAATGGCAAATAGGTCTGAGTCGTGGTGCTCAAGCAAGAGCTCTAGTCTAGTCCATTTGTTGTTGATGTTAGCTAGCAAGGTTCATATGGGCACATGAAAGTTTATTGTTAGGGAGAGTGTGTTAGCTGAGGATAGATGGATTCTGTGTTGGTTTAAATGTTGCTTCATGTCAGTAGCAGGAGGATGGTATGGGGACAGTAGGTTTTGGTAAACATAATGAAATGACAGAAGGGTTAAGGTTTAAGGAAAAAAGTGGTGAATGTATTTTTGTGAAGGTCAAAATCTTAGGGTTATATTTAAGCTGTGAGAGCCTCCCTAAAGATACTGGCAGACAGGTAAGTATTATTTGTGATATCGTGTTGATAGGTTTCTCTGGAGGGGACCAGTGAAGTATGTGATGATGTGTATGATAATGGATAGGCGGTAGGAATAACTAACTTAAAAGAATAGCTGGTAACATATCTCTCACAATTTTCTAGAATTTGACAGAATGTCCAGATTTTAGATATTTTTGGTATGTTTCTCATACAACTTGTGGTGTTCTGACAAATTATTGAGGAGTTAAGTCACTAAAAAATGCCACACATCTGAGTTTCAGAATTCATATCCCTCAGAAAAAGCATGCTAATACAAAACCACTTATTCTAGCAACCTTCTAAGTTTATAGGGGCAGTATTTAAAATATGTCCCTGATTTTGGGCTTTGTCTAGAATTCCTACTCTAAGAGGTTGAGAGGTGCGGCTGGTAGACATAATGAATTAATAAAATGATGGTGATAGCTTAGACTGCAGAGATGAATATTCAGTCAGGCGTAGGGTATTTTGAGGAGGAATGCTTATAATAGACACAAGTAATTTAGATTGTTTAATTGTAGTATATAATTAGTGGGTGGTTGTGGAGACAAGATTCTGTCAGTATAGAAGGAACCTGGAAATGGCTGGAATTGGAGGCAGGAAGGGAATGAAGCTGACCACCAGTGGAATTAATGCAAGTTAATTAGCCTGCACATATTCAGTGAAAACAAAGGGAACTGGTGGGGGTGACAATAGTAAGCACAGGTTCAAAATATAATAAATAGAATATATGATATGGTATGTTAAATTATAGTCTGGTAAAGTTTCAGGAAAAGCAAGCCCGATCAAAGCTATCATATATGACAAACTACCTCAATGAACTGTTTAACAATCAAAATAAAAAAATGAGGGAAGTGGTGGAGAGGAGCTAAGAACACAGATATGAGACAGAAAGTGAAAGTATTTGAAACTGGAAACTTGAGTGGGTAGAGTGAGGAGGGAAACGACTGCAGAAACTGTGCAATACAGAAAGGATGTGGGGAATAGGTGAGACCAGAACAAGAGAAGAGGGAAGGGGGTGGTCCAAGAGTGGGCAGGGAGAGCTGTAGTAAGGGGGGAGGAAGGTACATTTCTATAGCACAAAGATGCCAAATAAGAAATAGTTAAAAATTAAAGGAAGCAAAAGTATTTCAAGCTCTTGCAAAATCTGGGACAGATAGATATGTTGCTGAGTGATGGAGGGAGGCAAATTAATGTACCATATTCCTGCCATCAGGTCTGCCTTCCTTGTTATACCTGGTGTATGCACTGTGGGTCCATTCAGGTAGACAACATAAAGAATGTACAAGGAAAATAGTAAACACTATTATGACCCGCAAAGGAGGTACAATAGCAACTCTTATGCAAAGATACTTAAAAATAGTCAAAATTAGAGCTATAATGACAAACAATGCTAGCACTGATATTGCAGTATAACATTTTTGTAAGCAATGTGCAAACCTGACTGAGACTAAAACAGTACAAAATGCAGCCTTTGGTTATGTCATACAGTTCCTAACAGGTATAGCAGACACAGCCTTCCCTTATAAGTGAACTTTGCAGTATATACAGTCTACATATCCTAACAGAGATTAACCAAAGATAAGTAAGTGAACAGTTGAAAACCTTCATAACAGCACCAATTAAGGGACTAAAGACAAGGCTCTCTAATGAAATATTAGCACTTGGAATACTAAGTGCCGAAAAGCTGAAAACAAAAAGACCAAAAATATGGGAAAAGAGCAAATTTCGAAAATTGCTCTTCTCCTAAAAAACTTCTTTTTGCAGGGGCAAGCCCAGCCCCCCACACCCCCAACTTATGTATACCAACTCTGAGATCACCAAACCTCAGAGAAAAGGGAATATGCTGCGAAATGGCATTTCAGACTTAGTATACGTAAGTCAGATCTTTCGACCATTCAGTCTCCATATTTTGGGACTCGCTGTACCAGGGGTCAGTGACTGCTTATGTGACTAGCAGAGAAATATAATTAAGTAAAATAAAATATAATGGCTTATTGTGCATACAAAGTTTCTACCACAAATGGTATCAAGCACAATAATCATCGATTTTACTTGTATAAATATGTTTGTCTTTTTTCTTGGAAGAGTTTATTGCTGTTCTCAGGAGTCATGCTACAGAATAAAAATCTGCCACTTGGGTATGTACCGTAGCCTTCTTTTTTTAGCACAACCAAGCTAGGTTAAGTGAGGACTGTTGAATTACTATAGTCAGACGTGTACGGCACTAAATAAATGAGTTTACACAGTTTGATCTTCAAGTTCCACAGCATTACAGATGTATACCTTCCAAGTTTAGAAAAGCCCTAAGCTACCAGTTCATTAACTGTTTTTATTTACTTAGATTGACTGTAAGTCCAGCTAGACATAACTTACTTTCAGGGGAGAATAAGGTGGTGTCCATGCTAAGTAAGGGAAATTTTGCCAGGACAAATGAGAAATTCCCTTATTCCTTTTTCAATAACTGCCATGGAATATTTTACATCTTCCTAAACTACTCTCAGCTCTAGTAAAGGAAACCTTACTTTTACGTCTCATCTGAAGGACAGCAACTGCAGGAACCCTCCCCCCTCTGATGCATTATACTGTCAGTGCTGCTGACTGAATCCAGTCATCTCTTTCTGGAAAAGAACCCATGACCTTCTGATCTTCTCTTATTAAAGGCAAGTGTGATACGTCTTGAGTCAGTGATACTGCTTTGCGGCTGCTCATCTTCCTACTTTACCGCATTTTGTATTGAAACTCTGTAGGTGGAACTCTTAATGACTGGGTTATTGTTTTGGGGGCATAATTGAAAATGTATTTCTTAGGTATTGCCACTATGGGCAGTCAGTCTTTAGGGAATAGGCACCATGTGGGGGTATTATTCACTGTGCAAACTGTAAATTTATTTATTCTGCAAAAGAAATGAAAATATTAACTAAGTGGATTATTACATACTTGTGACACCTTAGTGCAAAACCTATTGGGGTAATATTAATCGTCCATTTGTCATATTACTTTTAATACTTTTTACGAAGGTGCAGTCTCTCCATTACTCTTTCTGTAGGTGAAGTGAAGGAGGACGAGGAATGAAAGGATTATTCTAGGCTTGTTGCAAGAACGAGTGTGCATTTCTCACTTTTGTATTACTTGTCATTATATCTTTGAATGTGAGTGTCAATGAGTGCGTGTGTGTGTGTGTGTGTGTGTGTGTGTGTGTGTGTGTGTGTGAGTGTGTACAAATTACAGCACCCTTTCTATACAACTGCCCACTGCAGGTCCGTTTGGTCGTTTATGCTTTCCCTGTAATCTGTCATATATTTGATAATAAAAACACTTTCATGTGTGGTGGTACAACTCTATACTTTTTGTATCTTTCAACTGTGCAGTCTGCGCCTTTACTGTATCTCTCTGTTTTTCCCACTTTCAAATTCAAGGGAACAAGATGACATACATTCCACAACATGCTCTCAAAGGTATTTTAAATGGCACAGTTTTAACAGCGTGCTGTCAGGGGTATATGCAGCTTTTGGAATGTCGGAACACAATGGCCCACTTTTGACTACATTACTCCAGGAACCCGTGTAACATTTAAATAACTAAAACTGATAAGACAATTTTGCAGTACAGCATCATGAGTGAGTGCAACTTTTGGAATGCTAATCATCCTGATAGCATGTCCCTTTCTGTCACAATGGCTAAGCCTTTGAATTCCTGGGAGATTCCTTTACTGTTCATAGCACTGTCCTGAGTATTTTATTTATCTGAATCTGTTAACAGGGGTGGTGCACCGATCACAACTGATCAATGTCAGTCTCTGCAAGAAGACAAAGTTGATTACATATGTTGCAGAAATGCATCCATGTTGTAATACAAAGAAGAACAATGACAGTAATGGACAACAGAATGAAATATAATTATTTATAACTGTTAGATGTTGGTTCATTTTTTGTAGGAAGGAGACATCATTTATTGAAAATAATTGCAGAATTCATGAGATAAGCACATAAAGACCTGCTGCAACAGAACAACTGTAAATCTGTTAAATTTGCAATACAGGTCAGTAGAAAAATGATATGCAGTTTACCAAGAATTCCGAAGTTCAGGCAGAGCTGACATAGAATCACCCATTGCCTCACTATTTACCCTAAGTTTGTTCTTCTGCCTCTAATTACACAATGCTTACTGCATGCATATTCTACCTCTCTCTCTTAAAGGGCCCAGCCGACTCCTATAGACTCCACAGACAACTACCAATATTACATGATGCAAAATATGAAGTAGATTTTACCTTTGAGGCCAGACAGATTATAACATGAACATAAGAAAAGCATGGCTGACAGCAGACATAAACAGTTAAGAGTTCAACTGTATGGCTGTCATAGTTGACTTGGTTTGACTGGCCAGCACTGACAACACTATTACAAATAGTTTTCATTGTCTGAGGTGCTATTTGCAATCCTGTGTTTCTATCATAGGCTCATAGATTCATAGGTAGGTACTAGGCTATCTGCCCGAAGGCATTTGTAAGCCTAGCCGTAATGTGTTGGCTTTCGCCGCCCCCTTAGATTAGTTCCCTGTACCTCTGTCCAGCAAAACCATTGAAGTGATCCCTGGGGTAAACTTTCTGTTTCCCATCCACTCGTCAAGGTTTGTCTTGAAGAGGGTTAGTGAGGAGCTCTGCCTAATGTAGGTTGGAATCTTGTTCCAGAGCGTGGAAAGTCTCTGGGATAGGAATCTATCCCTCCAGCATGTCATATTTATTGTTGTGGTGAGGTTTAGATCCCTGGTGCGTGTGGCTTGAGGGGATATGGTTTTCTTTAGGTGAAGCATGTCCATCAATTCTGGGTTGGACATGGCCTTGTACATCAGGCAGAGATCACCTCTGAGTAGGCGGTATGCAACTGAGTACAGTTGAAGTCTCTTCAGTCGAGCTGCATAGGGCATCTGCTTGAGGCCAGTGATCCTCTTTGGTGAGCTACTTCTGTGGTCTTTCCAGATGTTGCAGGTGTCTTGTAAGGTACATTCCAAATGGGGCATTATACTCTATGATGGGTCTGATGAGTGATGCGTAGAGGGGCCCAATGACCTCTTTCAATCTGAATGCAAACCCCTTTGTGATTAGGTGGGCCACATAGAAGGATTTTCTAATCACTTTGGCAATGTGATTATCAAAGGAGAGGTTACTATCTACTTGGGTCCCCAGATCCCTTTACGTCTTCCATATTTAGGGGGCTACCACCTATGTGGTAGTTTGTGGGTACTTTGATTTTTCCAAAGGGGATGACTGTGCACTTTTTTGGCATTTAGCTTGAGGCCATGGTTTTGACACCAGGTATCTGTCTCAGTGAGACCCTTTTGGAGGATGTTTGTGTCAGCCGGAGAGTCAATTATAGCCCCTAGTTTGCAGTCATCTGTGAACTTGGTCAGCCATAGTCCTCCAGTGCTTGCCTGCACCTCTGAGAAGTATATGCCAAACAGGAGGGGTCCTTGGACTGTGCCCTGGGGAATGCCACTTGTAACCGGTTTAGAGTCAGACCAAGCTCCCACAACTCTTACCATGTGGGTTCTGTCCGTGAGCCAGTTGGCAACCCATCTTGTAGAGTAGGGGTTTATGTTCAGGCTGGTGAGCTTATCTATAATACCTGAGTGGGGAATGGTGTCGAAGGCCTTTCTGAGGTCTAGATAGGCTGTGTGGACCACCTTTCCCTCATCTATAGCCTTGGTAACTGTCTCAAAGAAGTCCACAAGGTTTATGAGGCATGAGCTGCCCTTAACAAAGCCGAACTGGGTAGGGTGCAGTGTTTGGAGGTTTCCTATGTCTCTGTTAATGAGATCCATGATGATGCGCTCCATAGCTTTGCAGACCAAGCTAGTCAGGCTTATAGGGCGGTAGTTCCCAGGGTCCATTGTGGCTCCACCTTTGTGGAGCAGAATAACCGTTGCTGTGCGCCACTCTGTGGGCAAGTAGCTTGTGGAGAGGCTGAGTTTAAACAGTGTGTTTAGGTGAGGGGTTAGTTCATCTTTGAGCTCATGTAGGACACAGCCTGGGGCACCGTCCAGTCCCATTGATGCTGTGTTTTTGGCTTTGGAGAGGGCTGTTTTAACCTGAGTGTCTGTGATTTCAGCAGCACTACATTCTTCTGGTGTAGTTATGGCCCTTTTTGGGGGTGAGAGGGGGGTGAAGTTTGCACTGAACCTGTCTGCCAGGATGTTGGCTATATCAGTCAGTTCAGTGTATTTTGTGCCATTCTGCACAAACTCTGAGCAGATCTGAGAATTACCACTTAGATTCTTGACATAGCTAAAGAATGCCTTGTGGTTATCTTTGGGGAGTCCATGGCAATTTTTCTTTCAAAGCTAGCCTTGGATGATTTTATGAGGGAACGTAGTTTCTTGCTGGTACTAATCAGGGATGTCTTCCTTTCTTGAGATTTTACTCTTTTCTGTACTAGTTTCCTCCTTCACTTGTATAGCTTGTTTATGGCAGGGGTCCACCAGACTGGTTTCCTTTTCTTGGAGGAGTGAGTCTTGGTTTTGACTGGGATAGCACAATCCATGCATTCTTGTAGGTGCCCGTAGAGTGCATTAGTAAAGGATTTTGCAGCTTGGACAGTGTTATCCTTTAGCATGGGGGCTTTGAAACTTCCCACCTCGGTCTTAAGTAATGTGAAGTTTGCTTTTGAAAAGTTTTTCACGGTGGTTTCTTTGACCAGGGGTGGTGGGGGAATGTGGATATCCAGAGTGATTAGTTTATGGTCAGATCTAACCAGCAAGGGGTTGACCTCCGGTGTGGAACACCGGTCACCCATCTTGGTGATGACCAGGTCCAATATGTTGTCACCTCTGGTGGGGGTGTTGACTAGTTGATTCAGTGTGTTTGAGTTTATAAATTCTAGGAAATGTTGGGCAAGGGAGTTTGTACTTGAGTAGTTCTAATGTTTGGGTAATTGAAATCACCCAATATCAGGGTGTTTGGTAGGACCTTTATGTTTCCCAGTGTTTCCAGGAATGTGGAGTGGGGGTTCTGGGACATGGTGGGTGATCTGTAGCAAGCTATAATTTGAATAGCAATTTTACCTGTGGTTAGTTGCACGTGGATGATCTCTGAAGCATCGTGCTGTACCACTAACCTGGAGGTGTGGGTATCCTTGATGAATATGGATACTCCCCCACCTTTTGTATTTCAGTCCAGGTTTTGTGGCCAAAATGTTTGGTATGAGGCATAGCCTGGTAGTGCTGGGGTGCTCTCTGGAGCCTTAAACCAGGTTTCTGTTACTGCACATATATTGATTTTCTCCATAATGAGGAGTGCCTCCATTGCATGCATTTTGAGGTTTAGACTTTTGGCATTGAGTAGCATTACCCTCAGTTTTTTGTTACTTGTGCTATTTACGGTGGTGGGATAGTCTTTTGAGCCTTGCCTAAAAAAGGCACTATGGGGGTGACAAGAGCCTTGGCCAGTATTTGAAAGCCTAAGGGTAACAGGAGCAAGCTGTCTCTAGTGAAGCAGCGTGGCTTGTTGAGAAATGTCATCCCAGGCTGATAGACACTGGATCCCCTTTGAATGACACCAGAGGCATAGCCAGTTGTTGAAATTGATAATTGTTTCTCTATACAGTGGTATAATTCTTGGTGAGGGCAGGATACTACTCAGGGTCAGGGTCATACTGGCCTGGGCTACGTGATCAGAGAGCTCCTGCATGTCTCTTTTTATGTAGTCCAGGGAGGTGCAGCTCAGGTCATTCACACCAACATGGACAATGACTGAATCATATTTGTACTTGTTCTGGAGTGACCTGAGTGCTTGTGTTATGTGGCGGATCCTGGCACCCAACAGGCAGCTAACAGTAACCTTCTCCTTGTTCAGCCTAGTGAGTGGGACGTGAGTGTGCCTGACTATAGAGTCACCTATTACTAGTGTGTTGGGTATGTTATTTTGCCTTAAGGGTTGTGATTGTGTGGCACACTGGTTTTGTGAAGTACGTGTTTCATGGTTTGTGTTGGGGGGGTGGAGGTTGCTTGGATGTCTGCTTTGGAGGTCTCTGTTGCTTTTGCAGATTTCTATTTAGAGCCTCCGAGTATGTTTTCGTGTATTTATGTGTGTTTTTTGCCAGTGCTAGTTTCATAGGTCTATGTGAGGTGGTGTGATGCAAGTAATTCATTTCTCCTCTTGACTACCTGGTCCAGTCTCCAGTTTGGCTGTATAATTGCATCTCTTGCATGTATTAGTGTTTGGTGGAAGGAGGTGAGGGTTGTCTGTGTACATGAGGCAATTGTAACATTGCTTCAAAATGCCCAGATTCACCAGTTGGACCAGAGAGTACACCTGAAACTGCCCTTTGGACATGCCTGGATAGGTACAGTGAACTGTTTTACTGATTAGCTGGGAAGGTCGAATAGAGAGCCTTGTGCTTCTCTACAGTATAGTGGGGTCTAGTGCTAAGATTTATTAGTGCTTGATATGAGTTTTGAGCAAGTGCCAGGATGAGAAGTGAATGGTTTGAGTGCTTAAGTTGAAAGTTTGTCTAGTTCCAAGGGAAAAATTGAAGAGTACACTTTGTGGTGCCGGGAATAGTTATACCCTAGCTAACTGGCGCTGCCCAGCGTGCAAAACCACGCATATGCAGGTTTTATAGCAGGGAAATGAAAGAGATAGAAATTAGCCCAAAATGGCCAATAAACTACTAATTTCTGGGCTGAAACCACTTCTCCAGGGACAGATAGGCTGCTCAAAGCTCCCTCTCTCACAGTGAACAGATAAACTTCCTTCTATCCAGGTAAGGTATGGGCAAACACAGAAACACACATTTTGCCTCATTAAACAACACTTTTGTTGTTTGTATAAAAGTCTGTAAAAAATATTGATTTTAAACTAGAATTAATCACCACCAATCAAGGTTTTTCCCAGAATACAGATCCTGATAATAACCATCAAGATATTTGGGAGTGTTTTGTCATCATTAGTGTTAAGGAAGTTCAGTATTCATTAGTGCCATAAGGTAGTTCCACTGTTAAAAGCTTACTTATGCTACTGAGACTCATACTTTTTTTTTTGTTTGTTTGTTTTATTTTTCCTGATTTCACAGACCTGAAATTCTATACCACATAATATCAAAATGGAATCTCAGAGAACTTTCTGCCAATATCTTCTTTATACCTCATCTAAGCATTACTTAAAGTAGCAATTTATTCTTGGTGCTAATCTCTGCTAACTGCCTTCACAAATCTGCTCAGTAACCAGGAGTTTCTAAAATTATGGGTGGCATTAGTAAACACTTTTGTTTTGATAAACATTGTGTGTTTTTAACTCATTTTATAAAATGAATGAATGAAATTATCTGTGCATCAGATGTGTCTGATATATAGCTTAAAAGTAAAATTACCTGTTCCTGAATAATAGGACATGCCAAATGGTATCAGTACAGTCACACAACTGCTCATCCATCACAGATATGGTTATTATCTTTAACAGCAAATACAATATTTAAGCTGGTACCAAAACAATACCTTGAATAAAACCAGAAAAGGGAAACAAGTAATTCCCTTACAGGCATTCATTCCCTTGATACTCAAACAGATTAGAAGTTTTAAGTGTTACAGATTATAGAACAACTGTATCATGACTGATATTTGAAAATCATCCCCCTTATTGTCCTTTGTGTCAGATGAAACCATTCTGCCCATCAACAAGTTAACTAACAGTTCGCCGGATGTAGACTTGCTATCAGTGTAAGTGACCACTTATGCTGAGGGCAGGTGTTTTGGAGTCTGGTCCTCATAGCAAGCCTGTTTATAGACAGGCCTTATACCGAAGTCCCTTACGCTGAGAGCAGGTGTTTCAAAATCAGGCCAGACTTACACTGACAGCAACTCTTGTGGAATCTGGCCCAGTGTACTTTATTCTACTAATGTAACTGGAGACAGAATTCCTGATTCAGCCCTGAATATGCTTGTATCTACTGGCCTTAGCTGATTAGCAAATATATAAAAAACTGAATAGAATGGTATTGTAGTGAATGGAGTACAGTGATTAGGCTGCAGTATTTGGAAAAAGACAAACCAGTTAAGTGTCAGATTTGCATGCAACACTACCTTAAAATTGTTAAGCATTCCCTGCTAAAGCTGTCAAGGTCGAGTTTAGTGTCAGGGAGAAAAATCTGCCAGTATTCATCAACAAATGACAGCAGCAGAAATAAAAGATTTGTTCCTTCCTGCTGTCTGTACCAGTAACGTGTTCCCAACTTCCTCAAATAAATGTGGCTACTACGATAACAGAATGTGTTAGCATCCATTTTCTGAAGGACACGGACTCTGAAACTCAAATGTATGTCATTATTTAGTGACTTCAAGCCTCAGTGGTTTGTCTAAAAATCACAGATTTTATGAGGGACACATCAAAAATATGAAGCAATAATTTGGACAGTCTGTGAAAATCTGGACTATTGAGAGGCATACGCGTGAGTGTAAATGTAACAGACACATTACACTGCCTATCTCACAGTGTTCACTAAGTGTTTTAAGGCTTTGAAAGTTTCTTCCATGTAACCAATAGTACATGGAGCAGACAAAGCTCCAATGCACTACAAAAAATTATGATTGTGCCACCGATCATAACCTTAAATTGTGTGTTCTCCACTTGGATGACAAGCATACCTCTCAACTTCTTACATCAAGAAATCTGGACAAAGCCATTAATAAAAGCAGGACAAAGGCTCAGAAATAGGGGCAATTTTTTTAATACTGCAATTACAAGCCTAGAAAGGTGATAGAATAACAGGTTTTGCTTTCCCATTAATTTTCTGAAAGGTATAAAGTCTATAACTCAAATGCCTGTCATTATTTTCTAACTTCAGTCTTTAATGATTTGACACTAATTTGCCAGAAAACCACAATTTTATGTAAAATGGACCAAAAATATAAGCAAAAATCTGGACATTCTGCGAAAATCTGTACAATCGAGAGACATGATTATTGCCAAGATTTACCTCTTATGTATTTTACTGGCTAGCATTCCAAGCATTTAAACTGAGATGTGCAGAAAAAAATGGATTCACTGCAATTAATTTTGTGTTGCTTAGTCTTTAATGTATCTAAAACATATACCTTCCCAGGAGGTCACAGTCTCAAAAGAAGGACATAAAACACATACAAACAATTAGATTTTTTGCAAGAAGATATACAATGTCTAGGTTCTAAATCTACTTACTCCAAGGTTGCACAAACTTGGAGAAAAGAGAGAGGGTGGAAAATAAAAGGAAATCCACATCTTCCCCTCTGCTGACTCCAAAGTGCAGTTAATGTGCAACATAGGCAGGCCCAATGCAGTGAAATACTGACTACAGGAAATGCGTGACCTTCCTGCTTCAACATTCTGAAACTAGCGGTTCAGGGCTGCAATACTGAGCGAAAAAAAAAGGAAGGCTTGAATATAACACTGCCTCAGAGACGGAAACAAATTCTTTGATAACAGTTACTTTGAGAAACACAGACCCACCTGCTTAAAACTACATGTAGAAAACTGAATTTCTAATCTATATAAAGCATGGGCACTTTAAGATAAACTCAGCCCCCATTCCTCTGTCTCATTTTATGTACTATACCAGCATGCCTTTTAGCACAATATGTTCCTCAGCCAGGCAGAAAGTCTGTTTTATTATAAAATATCAAAATAGAAGTACTTTTTAATATTTTTGCTCCCCCTCCACATCTAAACATCAGTTGCTATTGTTGTCTCTCCTTGGTTTCTCCAGTCTCCGACGTAAACTGTTCTTCCAGACCTGATCCAAACGTTAGGGCAGAAAAGGACATCAAGATGCCCCAGTGCAGCATCACTTCCTTAAAATTGTTAAGCCTTCCCTGCTAAAGCTGTCAAGGTCAAGTTTAGTGACAGGCATAAAAATCTGCCAGTATTTATCAGCAAATGACAGCAGCAGAAATAAAAGATTTGTTCCTTCCTGCTGTCTGTACCAGTAACGTGTTCCCAACTTCCTCAAATAAATGTGGCTACTACAATAACAGAATGTGTTAGCATCCATTTTCTGAAGGACACGAACTCTGAAACTCAAATGTGTCATTATTTAGTGACTTCAATCCTCAGTGGTTTGTCCAAAAAACACAGATTTTATGAGGGACACACCAAAAATATGAAGCAATAATTTGGACATTCTGTGAAAATCTGGACTATTGAGAGGCATAAGCATGAGTGTAAATGTAACAGACAGCATTACACTGCCTATCTCACAGTGTTCACTAAGTGTTTTAAGGCTTTGAAAGTTTCTTCCATGTAACCAATAGTACATGGAGCAGACAAAGCTCCAATGCACTACAAAAAATTATGATTGTGCCACCGATCATAACCTTAAATTGTGTGTTCTCCACTTGGATGACAAGCATACCTCTCAACTTCTTACAGCAAGAAATCTGGACAAAGCCATTAATAAAAGCAGGACAAAGGCTCAGAAATAGGGACAATTTTTTAATACTGCAATTACAAGCTTAGAAAGGTGATAGAATAACAGGTTTTGCTTTAGCATGAATTTTCTGAAAGGTATAAAGTCTGAAACTCAAATGCATGTCATTATTTTCTGACTTCAGTCTTTAATGATTTGACACTAATTTGCCAGAAAACCACAATTTTATGTAAAATGGACCAAAAATATAAGCAAAAATCTGGACATTCTGCGAAAATCTGTACAACCGAGAGGCATGATTATTGCCAAGATTTACCTCATGCATTTTGCTGGCTAGCATTCCAAGCTTTTAAACTGAGATGTGCAGAAAAAATGGATTCACTGCAATTAATGTTGTGTTGCTTAGTCTTTAATGTATCTAAAACATATACCTTCCCAGGAGGTCACAGTCTCAAAACAAGGACATTATCAAGGTCATAAAACACATACAAACAATTAGATTTTTTGCAAGAAGATATATAATGTCTAGGTTCTAAATCTACTTACTCCAAGGTTGCACAAACTTGGAAAAAAGAGAGAAGGTGGAAAATAAAAGGAAATAATCTAGCTTTGTTTGTATGCTTGTTATTTCCCTGGAACGCTAATTCCACCTAAAACACGGCTTCTCAGCGCTTCTGTGGATCCCTAGTGATATCTGCATTGCTTACTGTACTTATTTCCTTGCTTCGCTTGAAAGAAAGTTACTGTTTATCGTTTTTGCATTTAAGTTACCTGTAACACATTGCACTTGTTACCTGGCACTTGCTCACTAAAGCAATTATAAGTCAGCACTAAAAATTAAAAGCACTACACCCTCGCTCCCCATTGGCCCTTGTTTTCAATTATAAAGGAATTCCCAATATTATTCTAGCATGTCCAAAGGTCAGTTGTCAATCTCCTCTCTGGTCCAGCTGGTGAATATGGGAATCTTGAGGCAATGTTACAACTGCCTCATGTACATAGACAACCCTCTCCTCCTCCCAACAAATTCCAACACATGTGAGAGATGCAACCATATAGCCAAACTGGAGGCTAAGCTCTCTCAACTCAGTACTGGCAAAACCAGTCAGGAGGAGAAGGAAACCACACTCACTACAATTCCAGTCTCACATAGACCTACCACGACAGCAAACCAAACACATAATCACACAAAAACATACTCGGAGGCTCTAAATAAAGATCTGCCTAAGCAGCAGAGACCTCCAAAGCAGACACCCAAGCAACCGCTACCCCAAAAAAAAACCACGTGCAACACATATCTCACAAAGCCAGTGTGCCGAACAGTCACAGCCCTTAAGGCTAAACAACACACCTGATACACTTGTAATAGGTAACTCTATCGTCAGGCACACTGACGTCCCGCTCACCAGGCTGAACAAGGAGAAGGTCAAGGTGAGCAGCCTGTCTGGCGCTAGGATCCGCCACATAACACAAGCACTCAGGTCACTCCAAGGCAAGTACAAATATGACTCAGTCATTGTCCATGCTGGTGTGAATGACCTGAGACGTACCTCCCTGGACTACATGAAAAGAGACATAGAGGAGCTCTCTGAGCATGTAGCCCAGGCTGGTATGACCCTGACCTTGAGTAGCATCTTACCCTCACCAAGAATGATGCCACAGTATGAAGACAAGATGATCAATTTCAACAATTGGCTTAACTATTGGTGTCATTCAAAGGGGATCCAATGCCTATCAGCTTGGGATGATATGCACGACAAGCCACGATGCTTTGCTAGGGACGGCTTGCACCTGTCACCCCTGGACTTTCGGATATTGGCAAAGGCTCTTGCTACCCCCATAGTGCCTTTTTTAGGCAAGGCTCAAAAGACAAACCCACCTCCATAGGTATCACAAGGGATAAGAAACTAAGAGTAATGCTACTCAATGCTAGAAGTCTAAACCTCAAGATGCACGCACTCGAAACTCTCCTTAGCATGGAGAACATCAATATCTGTGCAGTAACAGAAACCTGGTTCAGGGGTCCCGAGAGCACCCCAGCACTACCAGGTTATACCTCATACCATGCTTTTGGCCCCAAAACTTGGACCGAACCACAAAAGGAGGGGGAGTATCGATATTCATCAAAGATACCCACACCTCCAGGTTGGTGGCAAAGCACGAAGCATCAGAGACTATCCATGTGCAACTAACAGTGGGTAAAACTGCCTTCCAGTTTATAGCCTGCTACAGACCACCCTCCCAAACCCAGGAACCCCACTCAGCCTTCCTGAGAACACTGGAAAATATGAAGGTCTCTCCAAACACCATTATATTGGGCGACTTCAACTACCCAAACATAGATTGGGAGCATTACTCTAGCTCCAACACCCTTGCCCAAAGGTTCCTAGAATTCATAAACTCAAATGCTATGGAACAACTTGTTACCACTCCCACAAGAGGGGAAAACATACTGGACCTGATCATCACCAACATGGGGACTCTATGCTCCAGACCAGAAGTGTATCCCTCACTGGTAAGATCAGACCATAAACTGATCTCACTGGATATTCACATCCCGACCCCACCCCCTGCCCAGAAAACCACAGTGAAAAACTTCTCTAAAGCAAATTTCACACTCCTCAAAACCGAGGTGGAATCCTTCAAAGCCCCCGGGCCTGTGGAAAATACAGCCCAGACTGCAGAATCCTTTATAAATGCATTCTATGAACACCTTCAGGACTGAATGGATCATGCAATCCCAAATAAAACCAAGACCCAATCCTCCAAAGGCAGACGACCTGTCTGGTGGACCCCAGCCATAAACAAACTATACAATAGAAGGAGGAAGCTACTACATGATAGAGCAAAATCCCAAAAAGGGAAGGCATCTCTGATCAGTATTAGCAAAAAACTAAGGGCACTCATAAAATCGTCAAAGGCCAGCTTTGAGAAAAAAATTGCACAGGACACTAAGGATAATCACAAGGCTTTCTTTAGTTATGTTAGGAACCTGGGTGGGAATTCCCAGATATGCTCAGAATTAGTCCAAAATGACAAAAAATACACTGATCCCACAGACATTGCCAACATCCTAGCTGACAGGTTCAGCGCAAACTTCTCCCCTCCCCACCAAAAGGGCAAATATCTATCCCAGCAGAGTGCTGCCCCCCTGACATCTCAGATGCTCAGGTGGGAGCCGCCCTCTCCAAAGCAAAAAACACAGCATCAATGGGACCAGACGGTGTCCCAGGCTCCTACATGAACTCCAAGAAGAGCTAAACCCAAACATAAAACTACTGTTCAATCTCAGCCTTACTACAGGATATGTATCCAAAGAGTGGCGTACAGCAACAGTGGTCCCTCTCCACAAAGGTGGTGCCTCAACGGACCCTGGAAACTATCGCCCCATAAGCCTGACTAGCTTGGTCTGCAAAGCTATGGAAAGGATCATCATGGACCTCATAAATAAAGATATTGGGGACCTACAGACACTGGATCCTACCCAGTTTGGCTTTGTTAAGGGCAGATCCTGCCTCTTAAACCTGGTTGATTTCTTTGAAACAGTCACCAAGGCCATTGAAGGGAAGGTGGTCCACACAGCCTATCTGGACCTCGCAAAAGCCTTCGATACAATACCCCACTCGGGCATTATAGATAAGCTCACCAGCTTAAATATAAACCCCTATGTCACTAGATGGGTTGCAAACTGGCTCAAGGACAGAACCCACATGGTTAGAATTGCTGGAGCCATGTCAGACTCCAAACCAGTTACAAGTGGCGTCCCACAAGGCTCAGTCCTGGGACCTCTCTTGTTTGGTATATATTTCTCGGAGGTACAGGCCAACACAGAAGGACTGTGGCTGACCAAGTTCGCAGATGACTGCAAACTGGGCCATAATCGACTCTCCAGCCAACACAAGCATCCTCCAAAAGGGCCTCATAGAAACAGACAACTGGTGCCAGAGCCATGGCCTCAAGCTAAACGCCAAAAAGTGTATAGTCATCCCCTTTGGCAAAAACAAAGTGCCCACAAATTACCACATAGGTGGTAATCCATTAAGTACAGAAGAAGTAATTAGGGACCTGGGGACCCAAGTTGATAGCAATCTCTCATTTGACAACCACGTGGCCAAAGTGGTTAGAAAAACATTTTATATAGCCCACCTAATCATGAAGGGATTCACATCTAAATTAGGGGAGGTCATCGTGCCTCTTTACTCATCCCTCATCAGGCCCATAATTGAGTACAATGCCCCTTTTGGGATGTACCTTACCAAACACCTGCAGCAACTGGAAAGACCCCAAAGGTACCTCACCAAGAGGATCAAAGGGCTCAAACAGATGCCATATGCTGCCCGGTTAAAGAAACTCCAGCTCTACTCAGTGGCATACTGCCTGCTCAGAGGTGACCTGTCCCTGATGTATAAGGCCATGTCCAACCCGGAATTAAGGGACATGCTGCACCTCAAAAAATCCAAATCCCATCGAGCTACACGCTCGAGAGACTTGAACGTCAGCACTGAAATAAATAGGACATGCTGGAGGGACAGATTCATAACCCAGAGGCTCCCTTCACTCTGGAATAAAATCCCAGTCCAGGTTAGGCAGAGTCCCTCATTGACTCTTTTCAAGAGGAATCTTGATGAGTGGATGGGAGATCGTAGGTTTACCCCGGGTATCACTTTTGTGTCACTGTTAGACAGAGGCACAGTATACTAACCTCGAAAAAGGGCATAGCAAAATTAATTTAAAATGGGTGGCGAAAGCCAAACATACTCTGGCTAGGCTTATAAATGCCCTAGGGCAGATAGCCTAGTATGAACCTATGAACCTATGAACCTATAAATCCACATCTTCCCCTCTGCTGACTCCAAAGTGCAGTTAATGTGCAACATAGGCAGGCCCAATGCAGTCAAATATTGACTACAGGAAATGTGTGACCTTCCTGCTTCAACATTCTGAAACTAGCTGTTCAGGGCTGCAATACTGAGCGAAAAAAAAAAGGAAGGCTTGAATATAACACTGCCTCAGAGACGGAAACAAATACTTTGATAACAGTTACTTTGAGAAACACAGACCCACCTGCTTAAAACTACATGTAGAAAACTGAATTTCTGATCTATATAAAGCATGGGCACTTTAAGATATACTCAGCCCCCATTCCTCTGTCTCACTTTATGTACCATACCAGCATGCCTTTTAGCACAATATGTTCCTCAGCCAGGCAGAAAGTCTGTTTTATTATAAAATATCAAAATAGAAGTACCTTTTAATATTTTTGCTCCCCCTCCACATCTAAACATCAGTTGCTATTGTTGTCTCTCCTTGATTTCTCAGTCTCCGACGTAAACTGTTCTTCCAGACCTGATCCAAAAGTTAGGGCAGAAGAGGACATCAAGATGCCCCACTGCAGCATCACACTGCTGCAGAAGATAGAATTTTTTTTTTTTGAAACTGCATATGTGGCTCTTCATGAATTTGGAAAAAGGAACAAAGCTTAGTGTATTTTACAAGGGTAACAAGACATGAAAAAGCTATGCTTTAAGTAGATTTCACCAAGAGGATGATGATAGTCTCCATTTTGGAAAAGCAAATATAAAGCCGTTTATGCACAATGTATCCTACCAAGTTATCAAAATCTAAATAAAATACTTCCCTGTTACTGCAATACCACATTTAGATCTATGTAAATGCAAGGAATCTGAGCAATTAGTTAAAAAAATGCTCTGTACTTATTAAGAGACAGAATTTGGTAATGCTTATGTGCAACTAATGACTGCTTATGACCTAATGGCAGTGGAGAGAATCCAGGTGGGGTATCCTAGTGACACAATGGATATGTTTATGAAACAGAATGGGAAGATGACACATTGGGTAGATTTTTGGAAGAAGTGGGCTAATGACAAAGTGAATGGATTTTTGGAAGGGCTGGACTGATAGCTTAGTGGATGGATTTAATGGGAGGGGTGTACTGATGATGCAGTGGAGGGGTTTTTGGAATGGTGGTCTGATGACACAATGAATTCATTTCTTTCTGGATAAGTGGCCTGATGATTTCTGATGGAGGTAGCCTGATGACTCATTGGATGGACTTTTTGAAGGGGTTCGCTGATGGCAGAGTTGATGGACTTCTTGTGGGTGTAGACAGATAATACAGTGGAGGAATTTTGAAAGAAGATGGACTTATAGGACAGTGGATGGTTTTCCGACTGGGGTAGTCTGATGACATATTTATTAGATTTCTGGTGGGGCATGACCTGATTACACAATGGACAGATTTCAGAAAGGGGCGGGCTGATGGCACTGTGCTTAGATGTCTGAAAGGGGTTGGATAATGAGACACTAGATGACTTTTTGGAAGGGGTAGCCGATTACATGGTGGATGGATTACTGGTTTAGGCACTCTAATGACACAGTGGATAGATTTCTCACTATAATGCTTATAGCACCACACTGTAAATAGTATCCAGTACTGAAAACCCAGGCAGGTTGACCCACCCAAATATCCTAAAACTGGTCTCTCTCTCTCTCTCTCTCTCTCTCTCTCTCTCTCTGTCTCAGGGATAGTAAGTAATATGGTCAAGTGATGGACAAAGACAAGGCAGAATGGACTCCAGAGAGCAGACTTACATGTGAAAAAATGCGATGTCATTGCACCTCATACTTTCTCAGCAGAGTGTTAAGTAAAAAACTTTATGCTCTAGGTTAACAAAAGTTTGGTCATTATTTAAGTATCAGTATGGGTCTTCGGACCAGATATCAGGTTTGCCCCATGGCATACACCTATTGTAGACATAGAAACAAGTTACACGATAACTCCTGGACTGCTCCCTTTGAAAATGGATACTTTGGAGTATATGGAAGTGTGCTTAAGAGAACAAGGATGTTCTCAGATATCCTGCTATCTGTGGTTCTCAGAAAAGAAGTGAGAGGATGTAATGTTGACCAGTGGAATTGGTATGCCTAGTAGCGGTCCATCTAGAAATGTGAAACGGTATACATAGAACCAAGAACAACTTAAAATTTGTGAATGTTTTTTTCATCTAGTATGGCTGTGCAGCTTGGCCCAGGGGCTTCAAGTTTTTGTGTTATGTCAGCCTTGTATTCTTTATCTTGTTTTTTTCTTGATCTGTGTATTTAGCTGCAGGATAAAAATGTGGTCACTGGTCATTGCGTGCTACTTGCACATACTCCTTACATAATGTAATTCAGGTTTATATTGCCAAAGCTTATGCAGACTGCTCTCTGACCACTTGTTCATCCTTTCATAGGCTGTCCAGTGACTCTGGCATTCTTCCTATATTTCATGATTCTGTCACACGTATTTAGTGTTCCTTCATGCAAGGATATGGCTCGCAAGTTAGAATGCTGAATGATCTCTTCAGTTTGATATGTGAGCTTACTATTACAAATATCACATGAAAATGTGACCTTTGTATATCTTATTTATGAACCTTTTGTGTCATAAGAAAACTGCTGACAGAATATTTGTCCTAAGGGATACTGCAACCTGTTTTATGAAGTTTTAAAAAGTTCTTAATTCTCAGAGAGTGAATTGATGTTTTCACAAATAAACGCTTACAAAACATTGATTGTGCTTTAGTGAGCTGTGTCACACTAATAGTAGTAATAGTTTCTAAACAGCACCACCCATTTAGAAGTAACTATTTTTTAGAAATGCACAAGTAAAAATCACACAAGTGCATTGTTAAGAGAAAAAGTTTTAAAAACATACTGTTATTTGTCTTTTTCCTGTTCTTGCAAAGTGAACATGTTATTTGTTGGGATATGCCTATCAAAGATGGGCCTCATCTGTGAACAAAATGCAGCATTGCTTATGAACCTGAATGATATCTGTTTTCTGCATTTCAGAATAAAGAGATTTGGTTATAGCTCAGTGAAGCCAAGGACGCACGGCCGAGTAAGAGTTAATTTACTAGGGCAGGCTGTGTGTCCTGGAAAATTTGAGCTACCATTGTTGAATTGAACATTTTGTACTTCTTGAACATTCTGTACTAGCTGTGGGTTTGAGGTAATTTGTGATAAACATGTTTTTCCTATATGTTTTTCATAGCCAACTGTCAACGGTCAGAAATGTAACAAAAAGTTGTTTTGCTTGCAGTATAAAAGTTGATGTCAGTAAACAAGTTGATCAGATCAGAGGAGATCAGATCAGTCCAGACCGGACATCTTGTCCAACATGCTGTGTAATCTGGTTTGCTGCTAATAAAGGAAAATTCATCGCCTGAGGCAGATGCGACTCGTTTGAATTTTTTCTTCTGACATTTTTGGTCCTTCGGACCGGAAACCTCTATGAAGATACAGATCAGACCGACAGAGAGACCAAAAAACCTGTGCAGGTGAGGGTTTCTCATCTTAAGATTCCCTCGACTGAAAGCCCTCCGACTGATTTGTCATTTAAAAGAGGCCGGACGCTCTCTGATCCCTATCTGACAGACGGTTTCTGAACGAAAAGGGGAAACAGAGTCTCATCTGGTTCAGGTAGGATGAAAAAAAATTTCTTTTAATTTAATTTAATCTTGTCGACAAGGTTTTATTGTTAGTTAAGGATGGGTAGGATTACTTGTTAAGATTATTTTGTTAGGGTCACCCGTTAAGATAGTCCCATTTTATAATAAGCCCTGTAAAATAATTTTGATACAGTCCTAAATACCTGAGAAAAAAAAAAGGGGGGGGGTAAAATAAGAAATCTAGGGGAAATATGGGTTTGAGTTGTTGCAAGTGTGAGAGTGATGCCTGTTTAAATGTTGATGCTAAGTATATGAAAGGTTTAAACAAAAATAATGTTAAATTTTTGAAAAAGTGGAAGTCGAGATATGATTTTGATGGTACACTGAATAAGAATGCCTGTGCAAAATTGGTTAGAAATTTGAAAAGAGATGCGGGAACTAGAACTAAAAAACAAAGACAATTGGGATTTCCCCAAGCACAAAAATGGTTAGAAGAGGCAAATAAATGAGCTATAAAAGAAAAACAGTGCCAGGAAAAAGAAAAAATAAATCAAAAGGGATCACTGGTGCCAAGTGGAAAAGTAGCTTTATTTTTAGATAAGGAGGATGAGGTTACAGTTTGTGCGGTACAAAGGCAGGCAACTGCCCCACCGTATGGGGAAATTGCTGCTGCTGTACCGGCGGAACCTCCTCAATATCAGTCTGAAGATGTGGGATCTGCACAGCAGGGTGGGTTATTGGCTGCTCAAGGAAACGTTGTGACCCCTCCAATTTACCCACAAATTCCCATAGTACCCAAGGTTGCTTTGCAACAGGTAGACCAACCTATGCAGTTAAGGTCGGGACCAGCAGGGCAAGGACGTTGGGCCATTAAACTTTCTGACCACTCAGAAACCCTTCCCTTAATACAAGTTGCAAACCCACAAGCAGGGGATGTTGGACAAGAGCCAACTATTTTAGTTTATCGTCCCTGGGCTACAGAGGATATAAAACGAGCTACGGATGGTATTCCTCATCCCAGGGTTAATTTTCAAAAGTTTTCTGAGGACATAGTTGGTATGCGTTCATTATCATCTAAATGGTTTAGAAGTAGAACAAGTAGTGCGACAAATCCTGGGTCCAGATTGGCACTTAGTTTGTGGTACTTGGACATGTAAGGCAGATGACGGCACTACATTAAAGCATAATTCTGGGGTGTTAGACATGCGAGTCACTGATCCGTTGAAGAGAATTTCTGATAAGTGGCGTCCAAGAGCAGAGTGGACAGTGATAAATCAGTGCATCCAAAATGATGATGAATCTGTAGATCACTGTATTGTAAGATTGACAGAAGTGTTCAATAACCATTGTGGAATGATGATTCCACAGGATCAGACTACTGATAGTCCGTACGAACAGCAATTGAAAAATGCTTTTCTTAAAGGTTGTAAGGCTCCGATAAATAGTTTTATAACTAAGCATGTGGTTGATCACAGAACATGTAGACTGCAACCTTTGTTTGAATATACACGGCACGCTGAGCGACATTTCAATTTAAAAAAGAAAAAGAAAGTACAAGTGTTAGCAGTAGGGGATGATGGTGGTATATTTTTGGTACAGGACCAAAGGGGGCAAGGGTGCCGTGGTGGCGTACAAAAATGTGGGGGCCCGAAATGGGACACGTCGTATAAACAGGGTGGACATTCAGAGGAATATGAGGGGAGGTTAAATCATGGAGAATGTTTTAAATGCGGTAGACGTGGGCACTTTGCTGCCAACTGCGAAGAGTGGCAACATCCACCACAGCTTACGAACAAGGGCTCCGCATGACTATATGATAGTAAAGGAAGGCGCCAGATTCATTATTGTGATTATTGTAGAGAAGAAGAAAGCGAGAATGATTGTGATGATGATGAGGCAGACACTCTCTGCGATGAATATCAGAACACCCAGGAAATTAAAAAAGGGCAGGATTGTGACTGTGAAGTCATAAACCTGGCACATTTGGGTATTGCTATGCATCTGGATCAAAAACCCATGATAGAGTTTTTGGTTGAGGGACAGAAAGTGGAGTTTTTATGTGATTCAGGTGCATCGCGTACACTTTTGGGTCCAGCAGTTCTACCCCCGAACTGCGAAACAGATGAGTTTGTCCTTGTGAAAGCGGCAAATGGGAAAATCTATAAGGAACCACTGTCTCATCCTCTATTGTTCACAGATCTGCAAACAAACCAAACTGTTAGGTGTAGGGTAATTATATCAAAAGTTTTCCCAGTTAATTTGCTGGGAAGAGATTTGATGCATTTGTTTGGAATAGCGGCAATTCCCACACCTAAAGGCATTGAGGCGAAAAGGTTAGCGGATGGCTTGGTGGTACAAGGAGTACGAGACTTGTTTTACTGGTATAGCCAGGACTTGATTTCAAACAGGCCAGGGAGGGTTAATACAGATTTGATCAACCTAGCTTTAAGTAAATCTAGGAGCAGGTCACCGCAAGTTGCGGCGCACTTACATTGTACTGTGTACTACAGACAGGCCCCTGGTCCGGATAAAGAATTTGAAAAAGAATTCTTTAGGCACAAATGTGCAAGGATAATTTTGAATGATATGTTTTGGGATAAGCAAGGTAATACAGTAGTGACCTGTACTTTGACCAAGGAAATGAGTTCTTTATATCGCTCAGGTTATAGCCCACATATTTCAGTTACTAAAGCGGTGGGGACACATTGGGTAGATATGGCGAAAAAGGTAACAAATTTGGATACAATGTCCGAAAGTCAGTTGAAGGATCAACAGATCCAGGTACAAAGATTAAATTGGGTGACTTGGGCACAACCAAGTGTGCACCTCAGGGATGACAAAACAGAAATGGCATGACAATTCCTCCTAACTCAAGAAGAAGATAAGTGCCTTACCTGTAGATTTATGGTCAAAAGGTAAAGGGGATGTAGGACTGATGAAAACAGCAGGTGAAGTTTATATAACTCCAAAGTCAGGTTTTAGACCTCGTAAGCACCAATACCCGCTAAGTAAACAAGCAGAGGAAGGAATTAAGCCAGTCATTGAGCAGCTAAAACAGGTAGGAATTCTTGTTGAAAGCCCATATTTGCCCTGCATTACTCTGTTGTTTCGTGTAAAGAAACCGGATGGGTCATGGAGGTTGGTTCAAGATTTACAAGCAGTTAATTTGGCTGTGATCCCAAGAGCACCAGTGGTCCCTGACCCCTATACATTACTTAATGATTTATTACCTCAGCACAGATATTTTTCTGTCATAGATACCCAAAGAGGCAGAAGGTAATAATAAAACACGAACCTGTAGGTGTAAGCAGCAGCAGGTTTAATCACATAAACGCCATACAATACAAAGCGTTTTCATCCACCAGACTTCCTCAGATGTAAAATGAAAGAATGAAGGCTGTGCCTGCTTATATACCCCTCCCAATCTAATTAGTAGTTAAAACAATTGTTTAATTGACACCAATTAAATCCTGTAACTAAAATATTCATGACAACCTACCAACTTTCCACAAATACAGATGAAAGCAGATAAAAACACACGCATTTTTTAAAAGAACTTTAAAATAAATATATAAATACTAAAACCATCACAATGTGTTGGACAGATAAATAAACTTGAATCAAAAACCAACAAAAAGAACTTGCAAAACATTATATATACTTATTTTATAGTTTTGCAGCTCTCATTTTTAAAATAGGGGCAATGGATATGTATTCATTCAGCCCTGGGAATCTATTGGCTTCCAATAACAACTGCCAAAATATTTCTCTCACCTCTATCCTATTTTCCCACAGGCCCCCCCTCACATCACATTGCACCTTCTCTACAACAAAGAAGCCCCATTTTGCTTGGGGACATGTCAGTGTATGTTTAAACAAGGCATTTTTAATATCTTCGACTCTAATAGCATATAAATGCTCATAAATCCTCCTTTTGAGTTTACGAGTAGTTTTTCCAATATAAAATGCACCACAGGTTTTACATAGGGCCAAATAAATCAAGCATTCACTATTACAGTTGGAAAAACTACTACTCTGAATCTGATGGTCTCTTGACAGGATGTATACAGAATCCTGTGTAAGTATATATGGGCATTGGGCACATGCCCCACATTTGTAGGTTCCCAATTTCTTACATGAAACAATAGAACCATTATACTCCAGCAAATCCTTGAGGTTCCTGCCTTTTTATATGTAAATCCTAGGGTGTTGGTAAACAAAACATCCAACTCTGAATAACACCTAAACCTGCTCCAGTGTTGAGTAATAATGTTTTTAACCCTAGAGGTATTCTCATTATAAAACATCACATAGTTACCCCCAAGGTTTCTTGATTTCATCCCTGGTAACATCACTCCTGGTTGTTGTGTGGTACTCTGCACATTTATTGGTACTATCACACTGGTATCTCCTGTTCCCAAAATAGGGGCAAACCTATCCTTTCTCCCATTTTTTACTTCCTCCAAAACCTCATCAATTAAATAGTTAGGATACTTCCTAGATATAAACATTTCTTTGACTCTCTGACTTTCGTCTTCGAAGTCTGAGTCCAAAGAGGTCATCCTACAACTACGGACAAATTGTCCCTTGATAATACTTCTCTTCTGTTTAAACGGATGGGAACTAGTGAAATATAGGTACGAGTTAGAAAAGGTTTCCTTTCTATATACATTAGATGTAAACTGCTGCCCTAGGACGTCTTTTTTAATAGTGACATCCAGAAAGTTCATATAGTCATGTGTAATATGGGAAGTAAATTTCAAAAAATTAGTGGTATGGTTTAGATAGTCTATGAATTCTGTTAACTTTTAAATACTACCTTTCCAAAAAATGCAAATATCATCCAGGTAACATTTGTAATACACTCAATATTGTGCATATTCAGACTGGAACACAAACTTCTCTTCCCAAACCATGAGCACAATGTTGGAATATGTAGGGGCACAACTTGCCCCCATGGCCACTCCCTGGATCTGTTTAAACAACTCACCCTCAAAAAATATAAAGTTGTGTTTCAATACCAAATCCATCAACTCTGTATAAACCAGAAAAGTATTGTGGTCAAGTTTTCCATGTTGGTGAATGGCATCCTGGAACCATTCTGACCCTGTAGAATGTGGAATCACATTAAATAAATCCTGAATATCAAGGGTTACAAATATTAAGGAATCTGAATACATGTTACTATTAATGCTTCTCAAAAATTCCCAGGAGTCCTTAAGTATACCATTGGCCCTAACCCAAATATCTTTTAATTTTATATCCAAAAATTTGGCCAAAGGATGGGTTTTAGAGCCATTGGCTGCCACAATGGGTCTCAGGGGTGGATCCTCCACACTTTTATGTACCTTGGGTATCCCGAAAATAGCAGGGATACGGGGTCTGTCCACACTTAGATACTTAAAATTGTCCTGGTTTATAAAATTGTCATTCAGCATGTCCTGTAAAACCAAATCAATCTTACGGTATGCTAAGTTAATCTCATTCTTGGATACCCTAACATACCTATTGGTATCATTAAGCATATCCATCATCTTACTGGAATACAAAATACTGTCCATGAAGACCACCCCTCCACCTTTATCGGGTTGCATCACCCTCAGGTACCTATTTTCTTGAATGGATTTGAGAAGTACCTTTTCTTCTCTAGTCATGTTAAATTTACCATGCCATCCACCCCTATAAACATTCCTGATTTCTTCTTGACCTCCCTTTCAAAATTTTTAGCTGGGGTGTATAGGGGATTATAGGTACTAGGTTTTCTAATACCAGTATTAGTAGCATCATACTGTTGCTCCTGAAACATAATATCTAAATTCTTTTTCCGTAGAAAAATCCTCAAGTCTATTAAGCTGTCCACTAAATTACCCCTTGTAGAGGGGATGAATTTAAAACCTTTTGAAAATAAAAGAAAATGTTTCCTGTCAATCTCCTCACTACTGTAATTGTAAATTTTAAAGTCATGTAGGGTGTGACATGGTCCATCCACAGTAATATTCCCTGTACTCCATTGGTCCAACATGTTGGCTAGTTCCCCTTCCTGGCTACCACTCTTATTTATCTCGTGCTTGGGGACCCCTGTAAAAATACCACAGGGATTTGTGCCTTAACCTATCTGATCTCCTAAGTTCAGGGAATTCAGTGTGGTTTAAATCCTGATGTTCCCCCATCCCTGAATCACTGTACATCACTCTATGATCCATAGAGTCCCAGGCATTGTGTCCCCCTGGTGGAAAAGAAGAGGAATAAGTACTGTGTTGTGGTCCAGATTTATCAAAAAATTATTTTGTCGACCAAATTTGTCATTCTTAGGGTACGGGTATGCTTTTTTCTGTCTGTAATCCCTCAAATCCCTATCTATTTTGCCACACTTCCTTTTAAAAATAACATGACATTTTTCTTCCACCTGTTGCTTAATAATAAAATATTTTCTCTTCTCATTTTCAACAGAAAACATAAGATCATTGGTCACTACTTCATTAATGTATTCTATCTCCTGATATACTTGCCCCATAATCCTTTCATTTTCTTTAATCAGGGCTTTCATGACTTCAAAACCACTGCGGTCAAAAATACTCAATTCTTCGTGAAAGGGGGAGCTTTCCACTACATTGTTCGGAAACTTATAAAAACACAATCCTTTGGGTACTATACCCCTTTTAATACAGTCATGCAAGTAACAATTGTCAATACCCAGAGTTTTATGTTTGTAAATTAAATCAGTGAGTTTTTTAATATTGGCTCTATAAGACACTTCACTGTCTTTCTCAACATCCCGGTCATTAAATATAAAGTTATTATCAGTACCTTGGTGACTGGAAAAAGACTTGTAACTAACAAGCCATGAAGCCAAAGAGGAAGAGTCCATCCACTCGTGCACCCCATTGTCACCATTAGCCGTACTATCAGTCATTTCCACAGGAGCATGTCCCTGAACACCACGTTCCCTTAAAAGGGAGGACTGTCCATTTGGACCTTGGTTCTGGGAATTCAGTGCCAAATGATTGTAACAAAATTTAGTTGCAGCTCCCTTCTGTAATGCAGCCTCACTCTAGTGACCCTCGATGGCAAATTGGAAGAAGTTGCAATTACTTCCTCTACAGGCACATCAGCCTGTCTGCGATCCAAATCAGCTTCCTGATTGCATGCAGGAGTGGAAATGCAATCCTTCCTGTGGGTAGGCCTCATAGGGTTGATATCAAAAGAATTGTCTTTCCCTCGCTGAGAGTTACCAGTCATAAGCGAAATCAATTGGGTAAGCTGCCCCTCCACACGAGACAGGCGCAAATCCAGGTCAGTACCTTGAACTGCTTCCCCATCCTGGAAGCTAGCCTCTGCCTCAGATACCTCCATGTAACAAGTAATCCAAAAACTCCAAGGAAAGGGTGCCACAGAACCAGGAACCAACAAAACCACAACAGGCACCCAAAGAGGCAGAAGGTAATAATAAAACACGAACCTGTAGGTGTAAGCAGCAGCAGGTTTAATCACATAAACGCCAGCCACACAATACAAAGCGTTTTCGTCCACTAGACTTCCTCAGATGTAAAATGAAAGAATGAAGCCTGTCCCTGACATTACCAGGGATGAAATCAAGAAACCTTGGGGGTAACTATGTGATGTTTTATAATGAGAATACCTCTAGGGTTAAAAACATTATTACTCAACACTGGAGCAGGTTTAGGTGTTATTCAGAGTTGGATGTTTTGTTTACCAACACCCTAGGATTTACATATAAAAAAGGCAGGAACCTCAAGGATTTGCTGGAGTATAATGGTTCTATTGTTTCATGTAAGAAATTGGGAACCTACAAATGTGGGGCATGTGCCCAATGCCCATATATACTTAGACAGGATTCTGCATACATCCTGTCAAGAGACCATCAGATTCAGAGTAGTAGTTTTTCCAACTGTAATAGTGAAGGCTTGATTTATTTGGTCCTATGTAAAACCTGTGGTGCATTTTATATTGGAAAAACTACTCGTAAACTCAAAAGGAGGATTTATGAGCATTTATATGCTATTAGAGTCGAAGATATTAAAAATGCCTTGTTTAAACATACACTGACATGTCCCCAAGCAAAATGGGGCTTCTTTGTTGTAGAGAAGATGCAATGTGATGTGAGGGGGGGCCCGTGGGAAAATAGGATAGAGGTGAGAGAAATATTTTGGCAGTTGTTATTGGAAGCCAATAGATTCCCAGGGTTGAATGAATACATATCCATTGCCCCTATTTTAAAAATGAGAGCTGCAAAACTATAAAATAAGTATATATAATGTTTTGCAAGTTCTTTTTGTTGGTTTTTGATTCAAGTTTATTTATCTGTCCAACACATTGTGATGGTTTTAGTATTTATATATTTATTTTAAAGTTCTTTTTAAAAATGCATGTGTTTTTATCTGCTTTCATCTGTATTTGTGGAAAGTTGGTAGGCTGTCATGAATATTTTAGTTACAGGATTTAATTGGTGTCAATTAAACAATTGTTTTAACTACTAATTAGATTGGGAGGGGTATATAAGCAGGCACAGCCTTCATTCTTTCATTTTACATCTGAGGAAGTCTGGTGGACGAAAATGCTTTGTATTGTGTGGCGTTTATGTGATTAAACCTGCTGCTGCTTACACCTACAGGTTCGTGTTTTATTATTACCTTCTGCCTCTTTGGGTGCCTGTTGTGGTTTTGTTGGTTCCTGGTTCTGTGGCACCCTTTCCTTGGAGTTTTTGGATTTCTGTCATAGATATAAGCAATGCCTTTTTCTCCATACCACTACATAAGGAGAGTAGATTTTGGTTTGCATTCACTTATCAAGGTAAAAGATACACCTACACCAGATTGCCACATGGCTATTGTGAGAGTCCGACAATATTCGCACAAGAAATGGCTGCAAATTTAGCTCAGTTTGTTCCCCCAGAGGGAAGCCAGGTTCTGTTGTATGTAGATAATATTTTGTTGGCCTCACCCACACAGGAAAGTTGTAGAAAGGATACCCTTGCCCTTCTTAGCTTTTTAGCTGAGCAAGGACATAAGGTAAATAAAGAAAAGCTACAATTGTGGAAAGCACAAGTAAAGTACTTGGGTTATTTAATTTCGCAGGCAGGTAGACAATTGGAGAACAATAGAAAACAAGCAATTCTTGAGGCACCTATGCCTACGACTAAGTGGGAGATGATGTCCTTTTTAGGTGTGACTAATTTTTGTAGAAGTTGGATCCCTAACTATGCTGAGGAAGTAGGGCCATTGACCGCACTGATCTATGATACTCCCATGGCGGCTAAGAATAATATACAATGGACAAATAAGGCAATACAGGCATTTATTAGAATTAAGCAATTGATAGCAGGATCCTCTGTTTTGGGTTTTCTGAATTATTCTAAGCCGTTTTTACAAATGGTAGATTGTAAGGGAGGATATATGACTTCGGTTCTGGTAAAAGTACATGGGGATAAACAGAGGCCGATAGCTTTCTACTCCTCCAGATTAGATCCTGTTGCAAGGGCATTGCCGCATTGTGTTCAAGCTGTAATGGCGGCCGCCATGGCAGTACAAGCCTCAGCATCATTCGTTTTGTTTCACCCATTAGAATTGCGGGTTCCACATTCAGTAGCTACTATACTTTTGCAAGATAAGATAACCTTTTTATCTCCTAGTCGACATTTGTCGTGTATGACAGTGCTGCTGACACAGCCTCATATGACCATAGAAAGATGTACTACTCTTAATCCGGCGACACTTTTGCCGACTCCAGAAGAAGGTACTACACACGTTTGTTTAGAGAGCATTCATGACAAAGTACTTCCCCGACCAGATTTAATGGATATTCTGTTGATAGATTCTGATCTCGTTTTGTTTGTAGACGGGTCAGCAAAGAAAGACACTGTAGGAAAAACACTAGTAGGGTATGCTGTCACCACAGAAATTGAAGTTTTGGAGGCAAAAGGATTGTCAAACATTTATTCTGCACAGGCAGCTGAGTTGGTGGCTTTGACTCGAGCTTGTACCTTAGGGAAGGGTAAAAAAGTGACAATTTATACAGATAGTCAATATGCTTTCTCCACTGTACATGTTTTCGCTCAACTATGGAAGAATAGGGGAATGGTTACTGCGACAGGCAAACCAATAAATCACAGAGATTTAATTTTACAGTTGTTAGATGCAGTGCAACTACCACTTCAGATAGCGATATGTAAATGTTCTGCACATACTAACAGAAGATATCCTGTCTCCAGGGGAAATGCCCTTGCTGATATGGCTGCAAAAAAGGCAGCTCAGGAAAATGATTTGCTTTTACATGATAATGATTTGTAGCCCGGACACTTCTTAGACTTAGAGACACTAAAAGTAATGCAAACATTGACGACACAGAAGGAAAAATGCCGTTGGGTAAAATATGGTATCACTCAACAGAGTGAGTTGTATAGGGCATCAGATGGCAAAATGGTATTACCCTCAAACCTTTTTAGGTATGCGTCATTGGTTAGCCATGGACTTGCCCATGTAGGAGTACAGACGATGATTCAAATAGTGTCTAAGGTGTTTTGGTGTAAAGGGTTTTCAACTTATGCAAAGCAGTTCTGTTTATCTTGTTTATTATGGGCAAAGTATCATACTCAGGGGGGAGTTAAGAAGTCTCAGCAGGCATTCCCTACCCCTCCGTATCCATTCCACACACTCTGTATGGACTTTATTGAATTGACACCCTCAGAGGGAAAAAGGTTCTGTTTGGTCATTATTGATGCTTTTTCTAAATGGGTAGAAGCTTTTCCAGTGAAGCATCTGAATGCACAAACAGTAGCAAAGCTTTTGACTACAGAAATAATTCCCCAATTTGGCCTACCAAGACGCATTTACAGTGATAATGGGTCTCATTTTGTTAACCAGATTGTTCAGAAATTGGGTCAAGTGTTTCAAATTGATCTCAAAAATCATTGTGCTTACCATCCCCAATCAGCTGGACTGGTGGAAAGACACAACGGTGTCTTGAAGAGTAAGCTCCAAACTAATGGCAGAAACACATAGGTCATGGACTGCCTTCCGTTGGCACTCCTGTACATGCGAATCTCACCTTCCTACAAAGGACTTACACCATTTGAACTTTTGTTTGGGAGACCATATTACGTCCCGCAGTGGCAAGGATTGTTGCCAGCGGAACATGAGGGGGGTGAGGATCTAGCTGATTATATGAAGAAGCTGCTAAATGTCAAATCTCTTGTAACCAATCACTCCTTTGCAGATTCCAGAAATGAAACCTTGTTAAGCATGGCACCCAGGGACTGGGTGTGGATCCGAATTGTGAAGAGAAAGAATTGGTCATCCCCCAGGTGGGAAGGCCCATAGCAAGTACTTATCTCGACACCTACGGCTGTAAAGATTGCTAAGAGGACTTCGTGGATTCATATCACCCACTGTAAAAAACTCAAGGCTCTTCATTCTGCCATTGATATTGGTCAAACTCCACCGGACCTCTGAGCGCAAAGACTGGCTACAAAGGGGGATTAGCCCAATAGGGGTTAGTTCGTCTCAAACCCAGTGAAGAAACCAACGGCGCGAGGTAGTCCTTAGGGAGGATGGCCATGTTCATCTGGTACTTGAACTGTCACATGATGATGATTTTGGTGGCGAAAGTAAATATGTCCATACGAGAAGGAACAGTTGCAAGAGAAAAAGGAATGGTGGTGCTGCAAGTGCAAACAGGTGTTACTACTGTGTTTAAGGTGAAACTTTGTGAAGGAATTTTGGACTGTTCTAAATGGAACAATAATAATTTCTTGACTCATGCAAAATACTTGTGCAATAGAGACTGTATGTCCTGGTCAAGTGTTTGGTGGTCAACAGATTTGAATGGATGGGAAACAAGTGGTGCAGTGATACCAGAGAAAGATAAAAGCAGGCAACAAAGAATAAAAATTGCGCATTTCCAAGGTACCGGAGTAGTTACTATAACCATTGTGTCACCACAAGAAAGTGATTCAGGAGTTTATGGAATCGGAGTGTCTCTTCCAACTAGAACTGATCCTTTGGGGACCCTCCAACTTAAAGTACAAAGTTTTAAGAATGCTACAAATAAAGCAGATTTTGCCTTCGCAAAAGAAGAACAATTGTTACTCGAGACGGGATTCGTACACCATAATGAATGGTTATCTTGGGTTAGATATAGTACCCGAGAAGCACATCATGAGAACTGTATTTCTTGTGCTGAAGGTAAACAGCAATTAGCAAGAGTCCAATTGATGCAAGATGAAGGTAACCTAACGTGTCTGTTGAAATTATTCTTCAACAAAACTGAAGATAAATGCAAAGATGAAACTCAACGTTTTCCGGTCATAAGCAAAGTTGAGAAACCGCCTGCAACGATTTCCTATCCAGGTTCGTATATGTGCATTTCCAGAGATGGCACAGGGAAAAATGATGGCAATATGGGACATAACTATTGCAATGTTACTGTGAATGGCAATGGGAATCCATTTCTGGAGAACCAAACTTATAGTTTAGCAGACGTATGGTGGTTATGTGGAGACAACAAACTCAGATCAAGGCTTACGATTCCCTGGAAGGGAACTTGTGCACTTGTAAAGTTAATTCTGCCATTCTACATTTTCCCAGTTCCAGCAAGCAATTTCGTAAGAGAACTTGAAATAAAGCCGAAGTGGTTGAGTAGGAGAAAAAGAGAGGCACCGAAGCAATCTTTTGATAACGGTGTCTACATCGATAGCATTGGCGTACCAAGAGGCGTACCTGATGAATACAAAGCAATAAACCAAATAGCAGCTGGTTTTACATCCATCTGTCTGGATTCAACCTAATAAGAATGTGGACTGGATCAACTACATTTACTATAACCAGCAGCGTTTTGTGAAATATACCAAAGATGCATTGAAAGGAATTGCTGAACAACTGGAGGCCACTTCGCAGGTGGCATGGCAGAATCGAATTGCGTTGGATATGCTCCTGGCCAGAGAAGGAGGAGTTTGCAAGATGTTTGGGACTTTCTGTTGTACATAAATTCGAAACAACACTGTGCCTGGTGGAAGTATCACTCGAGCTTTGAAAGGTTTGGAGATGTTATCCGAAGAATTGGCAGAGAACTCTGGAGTAAATAATCCCTTTACAGATTTTCTACAAACGTGGTTTGGAAAATGGAGTCATCTCATCAGCAGTTTCCTGGTGTCCGTTGGAGTCGCTGTGGCTATCGTGGTGGTATGTGGTTGTTGTTGTATACCCTGTATCAGAGGTCTTCTACAAAGACTGGTTGATACTGCTGTTATGAAGACGATGTACCAGCAATTGCAACAGACTGGTGAAAGTGAATACATTGAAATGTGACTCTTTGCAAATGTTTTTGAAGTTTAAAAATTTGTCTTGCCAATGAAGTAATGTATGCAAAGAAAAATTTAGTTTTACCATATATTGCTGAAATAAAAGACAAATAAAAGTGTTTTCAGGGGAAATGTTAAGAGAAAAAGTTTTAAAACATACTGTTATTTGTCTTTTCCTGTTCTTGCAAAGTGAACATGTTATTTGTTGGGATATGCCTATCAAAGATGGGCCTCATCTGTGAACAAAATGCAGCATTGCTTATGAACCTGAATGATATCTGTTTTCTGCATTTCAGAATAAAGAGATTTGGTTATAGCTCAGTGAAGCCTGGGATAAGGACGCACAGCCGAGTAAGAGTTAATTTACTAGGACAGGCTGTGTGTCCTGAAAAATTTGAGCTACTGTTGTTGAATTGAACATTTTGTACTTCTTGAACATTCTCTACTAGCTGTGGGTTTGAGGTAATTTGTGATAAACATGTTTTTCATATATGTTTTTCATAGCCAACTGTCAACAGTCAGAAATGTAACAAAAAGTTGTTTTGCTTGCAGTATAAAAGTTGATGTCAGTAAACAAGTTGATCAGATCAGAGGAGATCAGATCAGTCCAGACCGGACATCTTGGCCAACATGCTGTGTAATCTGGTTAGCTGCTAATAAAGGAAAATTCATCCCCTGAGGCAGATGCGACTCGTTTGAATTTTTTTCTTCTGACATGCATACTTTGCCATTGCAAAGAATGGTAAGAGTTGTGCTCACCACCATCATGACACCATCCATTAAGCTGCAATCTGCTTTTAATGAGTGTTTTCTGTGGAAATACAATTCCACATTCTGGCACGTGATGTGGTTAGATGTGTTTTTTAACTGCAAAATGGGCAGTAGATTCCCTTAGGGCACAGTACAGTTACAGTTCATCTGATCAAATTGATTTTATAGTGAACCTCACTTGGACAAACCAGGTAGTTGAAAGTTAAAATTGACAAAATAATTCTGCCTTGACCCTCCACAATAACTTAGGCTAAGTTATGAAATCTACCAATGTATGACAGTTTGTGTAACTTGGCTTGTATGATCATGGTTCATAGGTAGTTACTAGGCTTGCAGCCCTGGGGATCGTTGAGGATCCTAACCCAAATTTCCAGTTGTCCCAGAACAATGTCTGGTTAAGTGACTTGCTTATAGTCACACAGTAGGCAAATGAGGGTTGAGAGAATCAAAACCTGTATCACAGGAATTACAGCTTCCAGACTTAACCCTCTATGTCAACTGACAAGACTTCACTGAAAAGTCATTTGTCAAGACAAACAGATGGCCACAGTTCTCCTTTAATCTAGTTTTCTTGTTTTACTTCTACTATATGTGTCACTAATTCATGAAGATGACACAGACAAGTCAGCCCTTCTTGCCCTGCAAAGAAAACATTCTGTTTGTTCTGAGAACAGCTGTCATCCTGATTGTACTGGAAATGTAATGTCAGAGCTGAAACATAACTTTTAGTTTGATCCTGCCAGTTCTACTGCCAAGTTCTAACTCATGTTTGTTTAAAATGTACATTCGGGTACATAACTCTACAAACAATATTAAAAACATATTCTGACATCTGTTTATTTGTGAAAGTCAAAGACCACAGTTCCATTCATGGAGAAGCCTTGCTTGTAAGCCCTCTTCCTAAATACTGTTACCGTGAAATCTGCAAATTCGGGGTAAGGCTGCTAGCCCCCCCCACCCCCACCTTTCAGCTCACAATTGTGCACATTGTACAGTCTCGTCCTGCCATACTGTAGATCTTCTAATTCTTACTGGCATCTACTGAAAGTACAAGAACACTACTTCATGACAGTGAAACACAATCGCTCCAGTACCGAACTCTGGAACTGAAAGTAGAACTGCAAGTTGTCAACACTTTTCAAATGATATAAGAATGTTATTTGGTCTTGATAAATGTGCAAAAGCAACCTTTAAAGCAGGAAAACTGCAGCACCAGGAAAACATCAGTTTGGGACAAGAATGTGATATAAAAGAACTTGAGCAACAGGGAGTGTATAAATATTTGGGAATTGATGAAGGATCAACAATAAAACATGAACAAATGCAAATAAAACTTAGTAAGGAATACTTTAAAAGACTTAAATTAATCATGAAAACAGCATTGACATCCAGGAACAAAATTCAGGCTATAAACCAATGTGCTCTTCCTGTCCTAACTAACAGTTTTGGAGTGACTGACTGGCACCAAAACATGCTGAATAAATTAGACAGGAAAACAAGAAGGATGCTTCATGTTCACCAAATGATTTATAAAAATCAGTGCATACCAAGATTATATATTCCTCATTACTTGAAATTGATTACATGTATAGATCTGCAGTTGTGGAACTCCACACATATTAGCTGAACTCACAAGATCCAAACATAGTGAAACTTTTGAAAGATAAGGAGAATAACTCTAAGATGACTTATCTGCTTAATCTAGCACAAGAATATCTGTGTTAAGCAGGAATGGAAATCAAACCAGAAGTAAATAAAAATCAGGCAGCAACTGAATGTGCCAAAAAACAAAAGAAAGAATATAAGGTGAAGGATCAGATGAGAAGGCAAGAAATGTAGAAAATGCATAAATATAGTTGCAAATATAGAAAACTTCTGGAATAACCTCATCTTGATCAGGAACCAACACAGGAATGGTTACGGAGAGGTAAATTCAAACCAAGAGATGAAAAGTTAATATTGGTGGTCCAAGATAGTGGGCTACATACATGCTGGTTTACAAAGTCCATTGAACATGTGGGAGAAACAGACAAATGTAGGTTTTGTAAAAACGAATTGGAAACAGTCGCACACCTTGTTTCTGGTTATGACATACTAATGACCGAAGGACTGTATACTGAAAGGCATAACAATGTGGCAAGACTGTTGCACTAGGGATTGTGCAAACATTATGGTACTGAAGTGGCTGAAAAACCCTGGAAACATGAGCCACAAAGCATCTTAGAACATGATGAAGTCTACATCACCAACAGTTCAAAAGATAGAAGCGAGAAAACTAGATATAGTGGTCCATGAAAAGATGACAAAAGCAGCATTGATCATTGAAATTGCTACACCCAGTGACTGCAGTGTCTTGTGTACAGAGAGACATAAAGTCATAAAATGCCAGGATTTGCAGGCAGAAATGAGAGTAATGTGGAAGAAAGATACCCAGACAGTTCCAATAGTAGTAGGAGCGACGAGTCTTATAAAAGGAAACTACAATCGTATTTAGATACATTACCAATACATGTAACCCCATACAAATTGCAGGAGTCACTCTCCAAAGCCAAGAACACAGCATCCATGGGACCTGACAACAATCCAGGCTGCATTCTGCATGAACTACAGAGCGAACTTGCACCCCTCCTAAATGCCATGTTCAATCATAGCCTCACTTCAGGCATTGTGCCTACCGAATGGCACACAGCGACAGTTATCCCACTCCACAAAGGGGGTGCCACCACGGACCCCAGGAACTACCACCCCATTAGCCTGACAAGCCTGGTCTGCAAGGCCATGGAACAGATCATCTTGGAGCTTATATACAAGGACATAGGTAACCTCCAAACTCTGGACCCCATTCAGTTTGGGTTTGTAAAAGGTAGGTCATGTCTCCTAAACCTGACTGACTTCTTTGAAGCAGTCACCAGAGCCGTAGATGAGGGTAAGATGGTACACACAGCCTATCTTGACCTCACCAAGGCTTTTGACACCATCCACCACTCTGGAATTATAGAGAAACTCACTAGACTGGGCATAAATCCCTATGTCACAAGATGGGTGGCCAACTGGCTCACTGACAGAACCCACACAGTGAAAGTAGCAGACTCCAAATCCAACTTCGGATCAGTGACAAGTGGAGTACCACAAGGCTCAGTCCTGGGTCCTTTCCTGTTTGGCATCTACTTCTCAGAAGTCCAGGCTAATACAGCAGAAGTTCACAGATGACTGCAAACTAGGTGCCATAATAGAATTGCCTAATGATGTGGACATTCTACAAAGGGGACTCACTTAGACTGATGCTTGGTGTCAAAGTCATGGCCTCAAGCTCTATGCCAAGAAGTGCATTGTCATCCCCTTTGGGAAAAGCACTGCACCCATGAACTACCACATAGGCGGTAGTCTACTAAACACTGAAAGTGTGATAAGAGACCTTGAGACACAGGTGGACAGTAGTCTCTCCTTTGATAATCACATCCCCACAGTAGTCAGGAAATCCTTCTACATGGCACACCTCATCACAAAGGGGCTCAGATCATTGTTCCTGTCTACTCATCCCTCATTAGACCCATTTTAGAGTACAATACCCCATTTGACATGTACCTTGCAAGACATCTACAACAACTAGAAAGGCCACAGAAATACTTCACTAAGAGGATTACCGGCCTCAAACAGATGCCATATGCAGACTGTCTCAAAAAACTCCAGCTGTACTCCATCGCTTATCGCCTACTCAGAGACGACCTCTGCCTAACATACAAAGCCATGCCAAACCCAGATCTGTTGGACATGCTACACTTAAAGAAACCCCAATCCTTCCGAGCCACATGTCCAGGTTCACTGACAGAACCCACACAGTGAAAGTAGCAGACTCCAAATCAGAGGGTCACAGTAAGCTGCCTATCGGGCGCTAGAATCCACCACATAACACAAGCACTCGGGTCACTCCACGGCAGGTACAAATATGACACAGTCATTGTCCATGCTGGTGTGAACGACCTGAGACGTACCTCCCTGGACTACATGAAAAGAGACATAGAGGAGCTCTCTGATTATGTAACCCAGGCAGGTATGACTCTGACCCTGAGCAGTATCCTTCCTTCACCAAGAATGAGGCCACAATATAGAGACAAGATGATCAGCTTTAACAATTGGCTTAATGTCTGGTGTCATTCAAAGGGGATCCAGTGTCTGTCTGCCTGGGATGACATGCTTGACAAGCCACGCTGCTTCGCAAGGGACGGCTTGCACCTGTCACCCCTGGGATTCCGGATATTGGCTAAGGCTCTTGCCACCCCCATAGTGCCTTTTTTAGGCAAGGCTCAAATTCTAAACCTACCACCCTAGAAAACAAAAATGGGAAGAAACTGAGGGTAATGCTGCTCAATGCCAGAAGTCTAAATCTCAAAATGCACGACTCGAGGCCCTTCTCAGTATGGAGAACATCGATGTCTGTGCTGTAACTGAAACCTGGTTCAAGGCTCCTGAGAGCACCCGGCACTATTAGGTTTTACCTCATATCATGCTCCGCCCCAAAACCCGGACCACACCACAAAAGGAGGGGTGTATCCATATTCATAAAGGATACCCACACCTCCAGGTTGGTGGCAATGCACAAAGCTTCGGAAACCATCCAGGTGCAACTAACCATAGGCAAAACTGCTCTACAAATTGTAGCATGCTACAGGCCACCCTCTCAAACTCAGGAACCCCACACAGCCTTCCTGAAGACACTGGAGGGTATAAATGTATCTCCAAACACCATAATATTGGGTGACTTCAACTACCGAATATAGACTGGGAACATTATTCAAGCCCTAACTTTCTAGCCCAACGGTTCCTGGAGTTCATAAATTCAAATGCCATGGAACAGCTAGTCACTGTTCCCATGAGAGGAGAAAATATACTAGATCTCATTATCACAAACATGGGGACAAAATGCTCCACACCGGAAGTATATCCCTCATTGGTGAGATCTGATCATAAACTAATCTCACTGGAAATCCACATCCCGCCCCCACCCCAAACAAAAAAGACCACAGTGAAGAAGTTCTCAAAAGCAAACTTCACACTACTCAAGACTGGTGTGGTATCCTTCAAGGCCCCTGAGCCAGTGGAAACCACAACCCAAGCTGCTGAAGCCCTTACAAATGCCTTCTATGAACACCTCCAGGACTGCATGGATCAGGCAATCCCAAATAAAACCAAGACTCTTTTCACAAAGGGCAAACATCCAGTCTGGTGGACCCCAGCCATTAACAAACTTTACAATAAGAGGAGAAAGCTGTTACATGATAGAACAAAATCCATAAAAGGGAAGTCACCCCTGATCATTATTAGTAAAAAAATACGAGCACTCATAAAATCAACTAAGGCCAATTTTGAGAGAAAAATTGTCATGGATTCAAAGGACAATCATAAGGCCTTTTTCAGCTATGCTAGGAACCTGGGTTGAAACTTTCAGATATGCTCAGAATTAGTCCAAAATGATACAAAAATCACTGAACCCACAGACATTGCCAACATACTGGCAGACAGGTTCAGTGCAAACTTTACCCCTCTCCCCTAAAGGAGAGATAACTATCCCAGCAGTGTAGCCTCCCAGACATCTCAAATGCGCAGGTGAAAGCTGCTCTCTCTAAAGCTAAAAACACAGCATCAATGGGACCAGATGGTGTCCCCGGCTGTGTGCTACACGAGCTAAATGAGGAATTAAACCCGCACATAAGGCAGCTGTTTAATCTCAGCCTTACCACAAGATACGTGCCCAAGGAGTGGCGTGACGGCAACTGTGGTCCCACTCCACAAAGGCAGTGCCTCACGGACCCTGGTAATTACGCCCCATAAGCTTAACAAGTCTAGTCTGCAAAGCTATGGAGAGGATCATAATGGAGCTCATAAACAAAGATATAGGGGACTTGCAGACATTGGACCCGACCCAGTTTGGCCGTCAAGGGCAGATCATGCCTTTTGAACTTGGTCGACTTCTTCAAAACAGTCACCAAGGCCATTGATGAAGGAAAGGCAGTCCATACAGCCTACCTTGACCTTGCAAAGGCTGACACAATACCCCACTCGGGTATTGTAGAAAAACTTACCAGCTTAAATGTAAACCCATATGTCATGAGATGGGTTGCAAACTGGCTTAAGGACAGAACCCACAGGGTTAGAGTTGCTGGCGCTATGTCAGACTCCAAGCCAGTCACAAGTGGTGTCCCACAGGGCTCGGTCCTTGGCCCCCTATTGTTCAGCATCTACTTCTCAGAAGTACAGGCCAACATGGGAGGACTTTGGCTGACAAAGTTTGCAGACGACTGCAAACTGGGCGCCATAGTGGAAAGTGCATCGGACACAGATATCCTTCAGAAGGGACTCACGGAAACAGATAGCTAGTGCCAGAGCCATGGCCTGAAGTTAAACGCCAAAAAATGTATAGTCACACCCTTCGGGAAAAACAAGCTACCATATAGGTGGCAATCTACTAAGCACAGAAGAGGTTATCAGGGACCTGGGGACCCAGGTTGACAGTGGCCTTTCTTTTGACACTCACGTTGCTAAAGTGGTTAGAAAGACCTTCTACATTGCCCACCTGATCATGAAGGGATTCACATCCAGATCTAGTGAGGTCATTGTTCCCCTGTACTCTTCACTTATCAGACCAATGATCGAGTACAATGCCCCATTCGGGATGTATCTCACCCGACATCTGCAGCAATTGGAGAGACCCCAAAAGATCCTCACCAAAAGGATAAAGGGACTCCAAAATCTGTCATATGCTGCCAGATTGAAGAAACTCCAGCTCTATTCAGTCGCATACCGTCTGCTCAGAGGTGACATGTGCCTGACATACAAGGCCATGTCCAACCCGGAATTAATGGACATGCTCCACCTCAAAAAATCCAAATCCACCAAAACCACTAGAGCAAGTGACTTAAACCTCAGCACGGATATAAATAGAACGTGCTGGAGGGATAGATTTATCACTCAGAGACTCCCTATGCTGTGGAATAAAATCCCAGTCCATGTGAGGCAGAGCACCTCGTTGGCTCTGTTCAAGAGAAATCTTGACCTGTGGATGGGAGATCGTAGGTTTACCCCGGGAATCATCTCTGTGTCACTGCTGGACAGAGGCACAACAAACTAATGGGCAAAAATTTGGGCTAGGCTTATAAATGCCTTAGGGCAGATAGCCTAGTATAAACCTATGAACCTATAAACCTTGCCACCACAATAAACAGAACATGCTGGAGGGATAAATTCCTGTCCCAGAGACTTTCCATGCTCTGGAACAGACTACCCATTCATGTCAAGCAAAGCTCCTCATTAGCCCTCTTTAAGAAAAATCTTGATAATTGGATGGGAAATAGGAAATTCACCCTGGGGATCACTTCTGTGGCTCTGCTAGACAGGGGCACAGGAAAATAACTTTCTTGGGTGACAAAAGCCAGGGAACTTTTTTGGCTAGTTTTATATAGGCCCCAGGGCTAATAGCCTAGTACCTACCTATGAACCTGTGAACCTATTATTGGGCACATTGTGGGTGCTGTGAAGAGCACTGTTGGCTGAAATCAAAGATTGAAATAATACTAATTTCATGAACTTTAATCATACTTTGACTTAGGAATGGGGTCCATTCCCATCATGGTATTAGAAACGCAAAAGACTTTGGAAATTAAAGAAGGAAATGTTATATTCATAGAGCAGCAGAAAGTATTCTACGAACTAAGCCAACATGGAGCTGGAGAAAGGAGATTCTGCCAGTAGGGGTGTCTGCAATCAGGGGTATAGAGAATAGGCAAGAAGCGGATGGAATTTACTTGAGGAAGTTGACAAAGGAACCAAGGTATTGGGAACAAATAATTAGAGGGGAAGGTAACAGAATAGGAAGAGGCCAAGAATACATTAGGACTGCTGGCTAGAGATTGCCTTCTCTATCAGGGGATTAACATCAGAGTATAGACAAAGAGAAAGGAAAAGGGGTATCCTAAGTGAAATATCTGCACTGGTTGAGTTTTTAGTTGAATCTACAAGCTGCTGTTAAAAAAGGATAATTAGTAGGGCATATAAAATATTGCACGATAACTGTAGGAATCAGTCAGAGGAGGTTAGAAAACATTGGGGAGAGAGATTAGATAAACAATTTCTAAAGAAACAATGGGAGAACATATGTATACCTCTCAAATATGCAACAAAGTCTAGAAGATATAGAATTTTTGCTTGGAAGTGTTTGCGTAGGTACTTTTTTTAAAAATAAATTTTGTTAAAATCATTTCATAAAAATACAATTAACAAAAAACTGCTCACATTTTTGATATTAAAGATAAAAAGACTAAAACGCTAATAAAAAAATCAAATAAAACACAATGAGCTATGTACATCGATGTCCACTATACTATAGATAGATAAATTAATTTAAAACAAGTTAATAAGATCAGAATAACAGTTTTAAGTTATTAATTTTCTAATAATTCAATTATGTTCAACCATTGAGTATACACTACTGTATTCCTAGAAGATCTTGACTTAATTGTCATTGATTCTAACTTGGATACCTCCAAGAGAAGATCTTTAAAGTTTTGAAAGGAGGGAGTTTGCGATGATTTCCAATTCCTAGTAATTTCTTTCCTGGCTATGGACAGTACTGACCAAAGAAGTGAATATTTACTAAATTTAACACAAGTTGGGATTGGAGAATTAAATAAAAATAATGATTTAGTTAGATGAAAATTGTCAGTAAAAATTGCTTCCAAGAAATTATTAATATCTTCCCAGAATTGTTTTAAATGCAAACAATCATAAAAAATGTGTGACCAATCAGCATTCTGAACCTTAATACATCTCCAACAAAGAATTTTTTCCTTATACATCTTATTTATGTTATATGGGGTAATGAAAGATCTATTTAAAAATCTCCAGGTAAAGATTCTCCATTTAAGTGAGGATGTAGTTCTACCTGCTGATTGAAGAAAATTAAATTTATCCTTATCTGAAGGGTTATTATTATTAATATTAGAGAAGTATTTCCAGTAATTATCAGGAAATATATCAAGATCAGATTTGATAGTTATATATATATATTTGAAAGGCTAATTTTAATTAAGTTATTCTGTTGAATAATAGCAATGAAATAATGAATACATTTGGGAATTAAATCTTTAACTGAAGAAGGTATTATATCAAATCTATTTTAATATAATTTCTGGCTTCTTGTAAGTCAAGCCATAATGATGAACCTAGATCATTCTCTATCAGTAAAGTATCAATAGATTGCAATTCACTATTCTTAAACATTTGATGCCAATAAAGGAAATTATTTTGTTCATATATTGACATTTTATGAAAATTTGCAGAGAAAATAATCCCTTGTGTGTATGCTATAGGGAAAATAAGGAATAACCAAGCATCATATGCTTGAGACCTAAGAATGACATTTTTAAAGGATTTTAAGGCAATATTGACATAGTTTGATATAAAGTTTAGGGTAGGGCAAAGAGTAAAATATTCCTTTAGTTTCCATATGAATATGGTATTTACTAGATTTAACTTAAAAAGATCATTGTTATTTTTTAAATTTTGTGATGAAGATAAAATAAAATCTTTCCATTTTGCTGAGTAATTACTATCTATAAGGTACAAAATAATCTTAATAACTGACTTGCAATACCTCCATTATTCCAGTTATACATATGATATGATAAAGATATCCTAGGTTTAATTGGGTGCCAAAGAAATGTTTTAATAATGGTGTTAAACTTTCTGATTAGTGTATAAGGCAAAGGGATGGAAATAGACTGAACTATGTATAAGATTTTTGGAAGAAGTATAATTTTTACAATAGATAGTTTATCTTCTATTGAGAATTTTATTTTGGACCATTTCTGTATTGGTCTCTCTATTTCTATTAAGCTATTTTCAAAATTAAATTTTATTATTTCTTTTATATTACTAGCTATTATTATCCCTAAATATTTTATGTGTTGGGAATGAGGTATATATCTTTCATATTCATTTTGAATATTATACTTTTTTGGGCCAGTTAACAGGATTTGTGTTTTGTTATGGTTAAATTTAAGGCCTGAGTTTTTTTTTCTGAAAGTAATCTATATCATCAAATAATTCCTGGATTGTTGGGCTTATACCTCCCAAAGTAATCAGAATGTCATCTGCAAACAGTTGGATCTTTGAAGATTTATTAAGATTTATATCAAAACCTTTAATTGTACTATCTCCTCTAATCAGGTTGGCCCTAGGTTCCATAACTAAAGTAATAAAAGAGGGGATAAAGGACAGCCTTGTTTGGTCCCTTTAGTTATAGGTATGGACTGAGATATATTAGAACCGATTTTGACATAAGCTTTAGAGCCTGTATATAACTGGGTGATAAAATTTATAAAATTATTTGAAAACTTAAGTTCCTGTAAGAGAGTGAAGTTAACTGTGTCAAAAGCACAATTTATGTCTAAACTAACTATAGTTAATTATTTGTTTAAGTTTTAGTTGATTCAATTAAGGTTATTATTCTTTTAATATTATCAAAAGTTGTTCTATTCATTATGAAGCCTGTTTGGTCTTCATTTACTAAGTTGGGAAGAAAGTTTTTAAGCCTCTTTGCATATATGGACATAAACATTTTATAATCCGTGTTTAATAACAATATAGGTCTATATGAATTACATTTAGTAGGGTCTTTTTCAGACTTTAAAATGGGAGATATAAATGTATATTTCCAGGATGGAGGAATGGTATTATTATTTTGTATTGTATTAAACACTGAAAGTAACAATGTTAGAGCTTCATTCGGTAAAATGTTATATATTTCTGGGATAATACTATCATTACTGGGTGCTTTGTTTTGTTTGAGTGTATTCATTTGTTCTTGAATGTCCTTTAATGTAATTTGTCTATCAAGTAGATTGGTTTGTTCTTCTGTTAATGTTTTTTACTGTTTTTATTAATAAAAGTTTGAAGATCTTTCTTTGGATTTATTAGTGGAAAAGTTTGGTTCAGCTTAAGGAAATATTCTCTAAAGTAATTTAATATATTATGTAAGTCAGATACCTTTTTTCTTATGAGGTGAATATATTTCTATAATATGATTACATTTGTTTAATCTTTTTACTTGGCTAAGATATTCAAAGATCTGGAATTTATTGAAAAATTAATAAATTTAAATTTTTCAAGACTGATCATAGTTTTATGGTTTAAAATTCCAAGATATTTCTTATTTAGGGTTTTTATTTCCTCCAATTTGGATTTCTCTGGTTGTTTTTTTGGTAACTCAAGATTCAAGGTATCAAGCTTAGATTGTATCTCTTTTAATTCTTTATCCCATAGAAGTATTTTTATGTACCAGTAAATTACTCTGCCATAAAAACATGCCTTCATGGTATCCCAGATGAAAATTTCAGATGTAATATTATTGGTGTTAAATACCAAAAAATTATGAACGTCCTCTAATATAAAGGTGTTAAAATCTTTTAATTTAGTGATATATGCTGGTATTCATTTTATCTGAACATTGTAATGAGTATAAATATGTGTATCGAAGGTTATAGAGTTATGATTTGAAATGGGACAAGTAATAACTTTCACATTACTTAGAGAATCAGTTAAACCATTGGAGATAAAAGACTCTGTCTATTCTTGAGAATGAGTTATGTCTGTGTGAGAAGAAAGTATAACCTAATGATTTTGTGTCCGCATAATTATCAATGTCCTTCAATAAAAAGGAATTTGTAAATTATTTTAAAAGTTTGGCTGAACTTGAAACTTTTCTGTTACCTTTAAAAGAAGAGTCTGAGCTATCAAAAATGCAGCTGAAGTCTCCAGCTAATATAATTTTGCCTTTAGAGAACTGAATAATATGATCTATATGTTGCTGAGCTGAGCTCTGACCAAAACCAGGAATCCAGTGCATGTTAATTAAAGTGAAGATTAAGTTATTAAACTCTATTACAATAGAAACGATCATACCTTTATTATCTTTGAATGAATCTATAATTTTAGGTTGTGGTAATTTGTTATTCCAGAGTATTGCAACACCTCTCTTTTTTGAGAGTGCTGAGAGCTATGGAGTATTGAAAAAGATTTAGATTCTAACTTGGAAACATCACCCTCTAACAAATGAGTTTCTTGCAGAAAGATTAATTGTGAGTTATTCAACTGGAGATATTTATTTAAAGATCTTCTCTTGTTAGGGTTATTCAAATCATTTATGTTAAGGGAAATACAATGCAAAAAAGTCATATTATAAGAGTATTGATGAGAAGTATATACAGATAGGAGCTTTCAATAAACTTAGAACTATGAGATAAAACTAGCAAAATGCTGGATATACAGCAATATATGCAGTATGAAACAAAGATAAGATCTAAAATTGAAATGATATGAATATATAAATAATTTATACTTGCTTTAGTGAACATCAAAAAGAAAACTATCAAAAAATAGTAACAGAGTTTTATAACATTAAATCCCTCAAAAACCCACCTGGAGTTATAAACTCCTAATTTGAGTGACATTAATCACCCAAATTAACTTGCCTACTAGCAGCAAGTTTATGTCAAGCTCCACCTAAGTATGAACTAATTCATAATTAAAAACATGGCTTGTGAATAATACTGTCTGTGTTATGCAACGGAAGAAGTTATCAAATAATCTATGCTAGCTTGACAAGTAGACAAGATAGCTTAAACTGAATTGCAACAAAAAATAACATGCTATAACGTAACAAAGACTGATATAAATTAGCAATACTATAACAATGTGAAATTACAAAGGTTGCAATAAAGATTCCTATAAATAAAGTTATCAAAAATGTTAAGAGTTAATACATAGTTATGTACTGTATTAAGTGAAAATATAATCAAGAAATTAAAATTACATTTTTTTTAAACTGTAGAGTTATGTTTTTACCAAAATAATAAATCTATATTAGATCAACTTTCTACAAAAATACTTCATAGTATATAGGAAGTAGTATAACAAAGTTACTTGTAAACAATTAAGAGTGTAAGTGCATGAATGGATATATTCAGATTTTGTTTTAAATAATTAAGTTATTCTATTATAACCAAGAAATATAGGAAATTAATCATTTGTAAGATATAACATGAATTTAACAGAGGCTATAATCAATAAAGACAAACCAAAATCTATTTAAAGTAAAAACATTTGACTATAAGTCTAGAATGAGTAAAATAATTACTGTTTTGCAAGCTATTAACAAGAAATATACTCTCCTTAAATGTACAATAGGAAAGAACCAAATCTATTCACTAAGCGTACATAAATATTAAAATACAGATAACAAAAGAAGCACTATAATAAAGGTTTTAAAAAATAAGTTTGTACTGCTGCTTTATACCTTGTAGTAAGAGTGTGCCAAGTTTGCTTTAAACTAATTAATAATGACTGATGCATGACATAATGGGACCTATCTCTTTTGATCACTACTGAGGAGAAAATAAAAAGCCTCTCAGCTCTGAAGGAGAATCCCAGACAACAAATGTAAAACAAATAAGTAAAAGTAAAAAAAGAAAAAAAGAAAGTAAGATTTTTCCAAAATGTCAAGCACTTGCATATAGGTACTTGCATATACATATTCCGAGATACAGAAAGCTGAATGTAATATACTTGTTTCTTAAAACTTTAAGCATGTCATGTAATGTGCAAGATATTAAATATCATCTGAGGCAGTTGTTATTAAAAAAAGGACCAGTATCCATAACAAAATTAGATGCAACAGTATATAAATAACTGTTAATACATGTCATATCTAGAAGAATATCTAAACATTAATTAAGATTTCAACAATGCAAGTGAATTCCAACAGTAGTATTGGCATTTTTAAAACAAGTACAATTAGAGTTGCCACCTTATCAAATGCCCAAAGTGGGACATATTTATTACAGATGTCAGATTTTGCAAGGCAAAACATAGCCATGTCCAGTACAAAGGACAGAAGTTCACTTTTATTTGCCTAAATAACATCTTATTCTTGTAACATTTTAGTTGCTAGTTCAGTTTCTTACAACACTTAGAAGTCTCAGATACAGAATAACTGTTTTATGCATCTACTAGACAAAATATAGGCTATAATCTTGTCCTAAAATCTCAGGACACATGCCATTTTTCCAGTTATTTGTGGGACACAACTGCCCAAAAGGAGACTATCCCTTACAAAGTGGAAAGGGTGGCAACCCTATGTATAGTCATTTTACTAAAGAAAAGATTCTTGCTGCTTTAAAATTACAATAATACAACCTCTCACTATCTACTAATTAAATAAATGTATTGGTTACTTTCTATGTTATAATAAGATGAAGCTTGCATATATCAAATATTTTGTTGCTTATTTAGAGATGATTTTACCTTATATAAACTGCAAGAACTAATTAAATTATGTTGCATAGTCCAAACAATGCAGGGAAGAAAAAAAGAAACAATTACTTCCTTTTAACAACGGCCGTCAAGCTGAAGGTGACATCATATGGCTCACCAGATATGTTCATTTGTGCATATGTTCCTGTCTTCAGGCCGCAGGAAGCGCGAGCACCCTCCAAATCTTCGGTGGGAAGCAACAGTTATTTCAGACAGCATCTGAAGGTATCCTAAGTCTCGAGAGGTTCTCAGGATGCTCCAGCAACACTCAATTGCTTCACTGTGAAAAACAGCCGAGAGAGGCGAAAGAAAAGAAAAAAAAAAGGGAGAAACAACTCACGGATCTACCATGCTCCAACACCAATTTCAAGCCCAAAACCACCTACAAACAGGGCTTAAGCAAACAAAAAGACTACCACAATAAAAGTATCAAACAAAGCCACTATGCCCAAACCAACAAAAAGACACCATAACCACAAAGGCATGTAAAAATAACTACGCAAAACATAATCAAATACAGGCATTCAACAGCCCCATACAGAAACGAGCAATGAATCAAGAAACAAAACTGTAAATCAATATAAAGAATTAACAGCTGGATAACTCTCTCTGAATACCAGCAACTACTCAAAAAACATGTACCAAAAGCTAAATTATAGGCTATGATGAGAGAAGACAAAATGAAATATGAATATTAAAATGTTTACATATGCATCAGAATAATGAAATGAGGGAAGGGACTGTAATCAGAACACCTACTATAGAATCCCAGTAATATGCAGCTACTTAGTATCAGTAAACAAAAACAAGTTAAGTAAAGCAGTCTATGTGTTCAAAGGCATATGTAAGCAAGGAACAATAAGCAGATATCTTTTCTCTTAATAAACAAGGTATATTTTAAAGAAGCTAAATATATAATATATATTATAAAGATACAAGAAATAACTATAACAGAACTAAAGATTATTAATAAAGATAAATGATAAAGCATAAAACTAAAAGCAATTATGAAAATCTAATAAACTGTTCAGTAAGAAACACAAGCCAAAAACACAGGATAATAAAGAATACAACACCACTCACCTTTTGATCCGTTTTCATTTTCCCCAACTACTGGGTCACAAGAAAAAAATCCTATGTAAGGAAAAAGAAAATAAAAACCATGATGTAACAAGGTTATTTTTTAAAGTTTCTTCTTGTGATCTATAGTTTTCCAGATTCCATTTTCAGCAATTCTTTTAAGGCTGGAGCTAGCCCAGTCCATATAATCTATTCTTTCCAAAATTTTGTTAGATTTAATGTACTTAACAGCTGCATCTATTTCCTTAAAAATCTTAGGATCATCTGGAAGGAAGATTCTCAGCCTAGCAGGGAAGAGCAAGTGAGATTTTTATTTGTGCTTTTCTTAGTTCTTTGAGTAAAGGTAGGAATTGTTTCCTTTTAGTTATGACAGGTGTAGAATGGTCATTGTCAAAACGAATGATGTTATCTTTGTATTTAATACATGACTTAGACCAAGCAGTCCTCAATATTATTTCTTTATCATGGGATGATAGAAATTTGACTGTGACAGATTTTGTGGAATTACTTCTGGTAGATTTGGATGTAGATAGAGACCTGTGAGCTCATTCTATACCAAAAGAAAGTGCTTCAGGAAGCTGTAAAATATCTGGTACCCATGAGGTTAAAAATTTCTCCACAGTGTTTTCTTCTAGGTTGCCTGGCAGACCAGATATCCTTATGTTATTTCTTCGAGATCTATTTTCAAGACCATCTATTTTAGTTTGAAGCAGGGTATTTTGCTTCAGAAGGAATTCTAAATTATGTTCATTTTGTTGTATTCTGCTGTCCATGTCATTTAAAGATGTTTCAATACTTGTAATTTGTTTCTTCTGCTGCTTAAGGTCTTGATGTAAAGTTTCCATTTGATGAGAAGTATTTTCTTTAAAAACATCAATCTTCACATCCATTCTGTCAATTTTTGTGGATAATTCCTGAATAGTAGTTAAAAGAGTTTTTAACTCCTTTTTTATTGCTGGGTCCTGATGAGAGGATTTTGTAAAGCTCGTGTTGAATCCAGATGCCAGAAACTTGTCTCTTATTTTTTGACAGGAAAAGTTAAAAAAACTTTAAAAATATTTTAATACTAACTTAGAAGACTTTTAAAAGAAACTAAATATATAAAAAAATGTATTTTAGTAAGTTTTAAATAAAAAATCCTGTCCATAGGTACTTTTGTACCCCAAGCAGACTCCAAAGAATGTTTCCTCAGGTAGATGGTAAATGTTAAAGGTATGATAGGGAAGAAAGAGGTAGCTTTGAGCATAAGTTTTTGAAGTGTAATTAGTTGACAGACTAAAAATTCCCTGCAGAGTTCTCTGTCAGGAATATTGGATGAGTAAATGAATGTATCTAAAGAATTTTTTTTTTGTTCGTTTTTAGCAGATATACAGGATGTGACTTGCCTAGACATAGTAAGGCCTTATTAAGTTTAATTCTGGAAGCTGTTACAAAAGCGGTTACTAGAAAATGGAAATCAAAGTCTAAACCAACCATATTTTAAGTAGTGAATATTGTAACAGAGATAAAAGAACAGGAAGTGGGATCATTAGAAAAGGAGAGGAGCAAATTACATAGGAAAAATGGAAATCATGGGAACAGTGCATGCAAAAAAATGTTTTGGAGAAGGAATGAGGTTTAAGAGAAGGCAGGAATTGAGCAATGTGTGTAATGTTGAAGTGATTGTATTGTATAAAATAATATATATGACGTATAATGTTTGTAAATGTGAAGTTGCTAATATGGTTTGTTTATAAATGGAAGATTGCCTAGGTCATAAATGATTATTTGATAAAGCTGTTTAAAAACATATTTATATTTCTAAATCTTTAAGTTGATCTGTTTGTCATGATGATGCAAGGGAATTGCTTATGACTGTGTTGTGCTCTTGAAAGGGACCTCGAAGTTGCATTTAGATGCATTTGCAGAAACTTACTGTAGTCTATGGCACTTATTAAACTCAAGGAAGAACAAGATTCTTCCCAGCCTTGTTAAAACCTTGTAAAGAACTGTCCACAGCACAGTATCCCTGGGGAAATCCTAAAGACACTGGAACATTTCACTGCTGTAGTAGTCATGTGTCCATAATACTAAACAGTGTGTAGGCCTTAGGTGGAATGCTTTGTAATTAGCAATCATTCTTTAAACTGAAAAGTTATGAAAATACAGATTTTGAGTTAGCAGTTTGAAAAAGAAACATTCATCGTCCAGTCTGCACAGCAACTAAGATACTGGGAGACCTGGATTGTTTACCAAGGCAAGTATTCTTTTTTTCCTCAGAGGCTGTGTGACTTCAAATTGAGTGTAATTAAGTTCATGACTTTGGAGGCAATCACCCATAATGCTCACTGGCTTTCTTTTAAGCACACATTGTATCGTAAAATTGACATTCATTTTTTTTCTCTTGAACAATTTTAACAGAACCAGCATTCTTCAAGTAATAGTACTGACACCACAGCAAACATAAACAGTTAGATAAAGCACAGGACCTTGTGTCTTGTGACTTCCATTCACAAAAAAATGTTATTACTTTTCACTGACTGTAACCTGTGAAAAAAGCACCAAAATACAGGTATTTAGTTCAATTGCCATATGATTTTACCTCACAAATGTGAAATATAGGTGTCTTAGCAACATCATCCTGGAGAGGTATCACCAGCGATGCATTCAGAAATCCATCTTCTTATATGGGAAAATTGTCAGAATAACATCTGATATCCTTACATTCACCGCTGCAGTATTCGTCACGTATGGGATTCCCTGCTGTGGAAGCCCGATGTCCAGGCAGTCTACCAAAGCCTACCATTGCTTTAAGGTACGTTGAACTTCACCCAAATGCTCTTCACATAGCATAGAGAATAAAGGTGATGTACAGGTGTATCATCCATAGAACTTCTTTGAATCCAGTCCAAACATTGTTTCTAACCATTGGTCTTTTTGCCTACATCTGTTTTCTGCTTTTTTTTACTGCATTTTTGTATTTCGATAATTACTCCTGTTTGTTGAAGTCCTCAGCTTTGCACATAAGTACCCAGTCGGGGTTTATTTATTTTTCTTGAACTTTTTGTGCTATTTGGGGTTAATGTCATCCAGGAAGGGTAAATGCCAGTGTGGGAAACAGATTCCCCATAAAGACTGCCATGATAAGTGCCTTTTTTACCTAGGAGCTTCTCACAACCAAACATCTTGTTTGATTTGTCAGTCGTTTGTCCCAAAAACCCTTCGTAGTAGGCTTTCTTCCCTTTCACTGTATCTTGTGAACCAGCATCTTAAGCTTCTTGCTAAAGATACAATGGAAGGAACTTCCCACCCTGAGAGTCAGCCTTCAGGAAAGAAGTAGGTGACAAAGGTAAGACTGGAATCTTCCTCCGTCCAGCCTTTGCTAGGTGTTTCTCCCAAGGTTGTTACAGTCCTGCAAGCTCACCTGGCTGTGTTGCCAGATTTCTCTGCTGCGACCAAGTTGGAGGCTGGTGAGGATCTGATGTGCAGCATGTCCAACAAGGCTTTGCAGGCATCCATTTTGGATGTTCAGGGGAACCATGGCTGATTGTTTCTGAGGAGTCAAGGGGGTTCTGCAGATTCTTCTTAGGGAAGAAGTTCCTACTATGGTTGTCGAAAGCTGTCCAGAGTAAGACCCTTCTCAGTTTTCTAGGGTAGATTTTCCCTTAAAAAAGAAACAGAAAACTAAACATGTTTCTTCTGCTCCTAGGGATCCACAAAGTGAGTGGCAAGCTCAGGGTTATTTAATGCTTTACTATCATTAAGGCCTCCACAAGGGGTTTTGGTTCCTGCTCCTCCTTGGTCCTCTTCTCCATTTAAAAACCCCAGAGAACTGAATTCATCTGAGGAAGAGTTGGATTCCGATGAAGAATCCCTTACTTATTCTACTCAGATTTCTTCTGCTTTGGGACTATGGGTTAGAGGAGGAGGAATCTAATAGTCCTGATACTCCTGAGGAAATTTCCATTGGGGGACACAATCTCTAAGATGATGGAATTTTTTAAGTGGGATTGTCCTCAGGTCTCTGATATCCATAAGAGGTACTATGAGTCACTGCAGATAGAATCTCCTAAACCTGCGGCCATTCCTCCTGTTTTGGCTGCTTTACTGGATGTTTTTTTCCAATGTCTCTAAGGCACCTGATTCTCTGACCCTGCTCCCAAGAAGCCTGATAGGTTTTATAGGGTGCTTGAGGATTATTCCTTTTTGTTGAAATGTCCTGCTGCTGACCCCTCTGTAGTGTCTGTAGCCTCTGATAAGCCGCCTCAGTTGCTTCCTTTGTCCAAGTTACTGCCTTCTGACAAGGGCAGTAGAACCATGGACAGGCTGGATAAGAATGTTTATACTTCTGCTACCCTAGCCTTTAGGGCTCTTAATTATCAGATCCATATATCTAGGTATGTGTTGGCTCTTCTTTCTCAGGCTTGTCAGCTTTTTTTTTGATCTTCCAGATTCTGAGAGAAATCGTCTGCTCTTTCCTTGCTAGGAACTTCTTCTCAAGTAGGTTGTCATTCTATCAAATATAGTTATGGATGCAGCTGATGCCTCTTCTAGAGCTGCTGCTTTTGGTTCAGTAATGAGGAGGTATTCTTGGTTTAGGCTTCAACCTTTACCTGATGATATTAAGACTACGTTGATGGATGCTCCTCTGGATAATAAACTTTTTTGAGGAAGCAGCTGCTGGTTTGTTTAAGTCTCTTCAGGACAAGGTGAAGGCCTTACAGGAGCTTAAACATGTGTTTGTTTCTCCTGTGCCTAAATTTCAGAGAAACTGCCCTTCTAAGCCAGCCTTTGTTTGTAGGCAATCTCACCCTCCTTCTAAAGGTAAAAAGGGTGGTAAATGTGATCCTCCTACTAAGGTCACTCAGACTGCAGGTATTCAGAAGTCTTCCTTTCCTGACAAACCAGGTGCTGTCTGACTATCCACCTGTTTACAGACACAGTCCTCTTTCTCTTTGCTTTTTTCTTTCTCTTCCAATTTGGCTTTCAATCACTCAGGATTCTTGGGTTCTGTCAGTCATTTGTCAGGAGTACTTCATGGTGTGGATATCCCATCCTCGTTTTATGGGTATTCCTCAGCCTCCTCGGAAACAACTTCCTTTTTTCCTAGAGGTTCTTCAAGATCTCTTGTCTCAGGCTACTATTCAAGAGGTGTCTTTTTCCCAAAGTCGAAAGTTTTTTTTCAAGAATGTTTCTAGTGACCAGGCAAAAGGGTACTTTTGCCAACACACACTGTCCCATCAGTCTGACAAGCCTTATCTGCAAGGCCATGTAGCGTATTATCATGGAACATATAAAGAAAGACAGTGGCAACCTTCAAACACTGGACCCCACCCAGTTTGGGTTCGTGAAGGGCCGATCTTGTCTCCTGAACCTGATTGAATTCTTCGAATCAGTCTCCAGAGTCATGGATAAGGGTAAGGTGGTCCACACAGCCTATCTAGACCTTGCCAAGGCCTTTGACACCATCCCCCACTCTGGAATCATAGATAAATTTACTAATCTGGGCATTAATCCCTACGTCACCCAATGGGTTGCTAACTGGCTTACTGATAGAACCCACACTGTAAAAGTAGCCAACTACAAATCCATCTCCAGACAAGTGACAAGTGGAGTACCTCAGGGTTCAGTCCTGGGACCGCTCTTGTTTGGCATCTACTTCTCTGAAGTACAGGCCAACACTAAGGGACTCTGGATAACAAAGTTCGCAAATGACTGCAAACTGGGAGCCATTATTGAATCCCCAAATGATGTGGATACTCTACAAAAGGGCCTTACAGAAACAGATGCTTGGTGCCAGAGCCATGGGCTCAAGCTCAATGCCAACAAATGTATAGTTATCCCCTTTGGGAAAAACATGTACCCATGAATTACCATATAGGTGGCAGTACACTAAACACTGAAAGTGTGATAAGAGACTTAGGGGCACAGGTGGACAGTGGTCTTACCTTCGATAACCACATCGCCACAACAGTCAGGAAATCTTTCTATGTGGCACACCTCATCACTAAGAGCTTTTCATCCAGAAAAAAGGAGGTCATTGTCCCACTGTACTCATCCCTCATTAGACCCATTATAGAATATGACGCCCTGTTTGGTATGTGCTTCTCAAGACATCTGCAACAACTGGGAAGGCCGCAGAAATACCTCACTAAAAGAATCACAGGTCTAAAGCAGATGCCCTACACTGACTGTCTTAAAAAACTCCAGCTATACTCTGTCGCATATCATCTACTCAGAGGCAATCTCTGCTTAACATACAAGGCCATGTCAAACCCAGAGCTATTGGACATGCTACACTTAAAGAAATCCAAATCCCTCAGAGCCACACACTCCAGTGATCTAAACCTTGTCATCACAGTAAACAAAACATGCTGGAGGGATAGGTTCCTGACTCAGGGACTCCCCGACTCTGGAATAGATTGCCCATACATGTCAAGCAGAGTGCCTCTTTGGCCATCTTCAAAAGGAACCTTGACGGTTGGATGGGAGAAAGGAAATTCACCCTGGGGATCACGTCAGTCGCCCTGCTAGACAGGGGTCCAGGGAAGTAAATAGTGTGGGAAGAAATAGCCAGGGAATTGTTATGGCTAGGCTTGTATAGGCCCTAGGGCTGATAGCCTAGTACCAACCTATGAACTTGGAGACCAATTCTAGACTTCTCTCATCTAAACACTTTTCTGAAGGTGCCTTCCTTTTGGATGTTGTCCCTTCAGACTCTGTCTCTTCTCTTGCTACCTCAGGCCTTTCTGGTGTTTCTGAATCTCAAGGATGCTTATCTCCATACTCTGATCCATCCTCTTTTCAGGAAGTTTTTGTGTTTCTCTGTTGCTTCTTGTCATTTTCAGTTCTGTGCTTTGTCCTTTGGCCTTTCTTCTGCCCAAATTGTGTTTAGCAAATGCCTTGTTCCTGTGATTGCCTTTTGCAGGCTTCAAGGGATCCAAATATTTCCTTACTTGGACAACTTGCTGATTCAGTCATCCTCTCCACATATCCTTTTGCAAATCTTCATTTCACTTTTCTCTTCTTCAAAGCCTGGGGTTCATAGTAAACTTCAAAAAGTCTTCTCTGACTCCTTCTCAGCATCATGTCTTTTTGGGTTGCAGTATTCAAATGGTACTAATGCTGACATCCCTGCCTCCTCCAAAGGCTTTAACTCTCATTTCTTACTTTCAAACTCTTCTTCCCCTGGCCTCCATTACAGCCAGGTAGTTTCTGAGGTCTCTGGTTTTCATGGCTTCCACCATTCTGATGCTCCCTCTGGTCAAACTCCACATGAGGAAGTTCCAGTGGTTTCTGAAGTGGGTGTGGCTTCAACATGCACATCCTCTAGACTTTACAGTTCCTCTTCTTCCGTGTCTCAAGAAGGAACTTCTGTGGTGGATTCAGCAGTTGTCTCTGAATCCAAGGTTCCCTTTTCATTCCCCTCTTCCCTCTCAGGATCTGGTCACAGATACTTCATATGTGGGATGAGGAGCAACTTTTGGCTCTCTGAAGGTACAGGAAGTGTGGTTGCCTCATCAGCAATAGCAGCATATCAACGTCAAAGAGATGAGAACTCTTATGCTGGCTCTTCAGGACTTTCATCCTCTTTTCTGTCTTTGGGGCCTCTCAAGGTGTTCACAGACAATACCACAGTTATGAGGTATATCAACAAACAAGGGGAGAACAAGATCTTACTCTCTTTGTCAGTTGGCACTTCTGGGATAGGATCTGGCTGTCAAGTATCAAGTGACTCTTCAGGCAGTTTACATTCCTTCAGATCAGAACATTGTGGCAGACTCTCTGAGCAAGTCCTTCACTCAATTCCACGAATGGTTGCTTCACAGGGATGTATTTCTGGACATTGTTCACCAGTAGGGTATGCCTCAAGTAGATCTCTTTGCCTCCCCTCTGAACAATCAACTTCCTCTGTTTTGTGCCAGAGTCCCAGATCCTCTGGTATGGAAGGTGGACGCCCATCTCATTTTCTTGGAAGGGTATGCTTCTTTATGCATTCCCTCCCCTTCCTCTCATTCTGAAAGGCCTGTTCAAGATTTAACAGGATACTCCCAACATCTTGTTGGTGACTCCCTTTTGGCTGCAACAGCACTGGTTCCCACTATTTTTGCATCTAGCCAATGGCACTTATCACAAGTTATCTCACAGGGTGGATTTACTCACACAAGACAAGGGATTTCTCATCCATCCCCACCTGTCCACACTTCAGCTGACATTGTGGATGATAGGATTTTGATTCCTCATAGACACCTTTTTTCAGAGGACGTACTGCAGATCTTGCAGGAGGCCAGGAAACCTACTACTAGGAAATCCTACTTATTTAAATGGAAGAGGTTTTCTATTTGGTGTCTGTCTCGTACCCTGGACCCACTTACTGTGGATGTTCCTTTGCTGCTCTCTTATTTGTATGACTTCTTAAATGCTGGTTTGGCCTATTATTCTGTTAAGGCTCACTTATCAGCTCTTTCTGCTTGTCTGTCTTTATCTCCTGCTTTAGCTTCTAGATTTGAGGTTAAGCAATTTCTTAAAGGCATCCCTAATATTAGACCTCCCAGAAAGCCTGTTCCTCCTCCCTTGGATCTTGATTTTGTTCTGGAGAAAATGACTCATACTCATTTTGAGCCTCCTGTTTCAGCTTCCTTGCAACATTGTTCTTGGAAGAAAGTTCTTATGTTAGCTTTTACTTCTGCCAGACGGGTGTCTGAGTTGCAAGCCCTTATGGCTTGCCCGCCTTTTTTGATATCCCATGAGGACAGGGTGTCCTTGACTACTAATCCTTATTTTAGGGTCTACTTCACCTTATCGCTTGTTGAAAATATCGAACGGCAATAATGTCGTAAATGCCATACATCGAAAGTGTTGTTGCGGGATCATGGTACAGTGGGGATGAGAACATTTGCTCTTTCCTCACTGTAGTGCGATCTCGGAGTTGGTATATATAATTAGCGGGGGGGGGTTCAGCCCACCACAAGAACAATTTAGATGTATGGCATTTTCAATGTTTATGCCGTTCGATATTGTCATCTTTCGACAAGATAATACAAACGCTTATTTTATGCCTTCATCTTCTTCTTTTGGCTTTTCCCAGTTAGGGGTCACCACAGTGGATCACGTGTCTGATTGGCAGTGGAGTTTTACAGTATCGTGTTGCCAGTCCGGCGCCCAACCTTCCACAGAAGGCACACACATGCACGCACTCACACCTAGGGCCAATTTAGAGTATCCAATCCACCTACAGCATGTCTTTGGGATGTGGGAGGAAACCGGAGCACCTGGAGAAAACCCATACAACCACAGGGAGGACATGCAGACTCCGCACAGAAGGCACCCCAGCCGAGGATCGAACCGGAGAACCTCTTGCTGTGAGGTGGCAATGCTAACCGCTGCACCACCGCGGCCACCCTGGTTAATGAGTTGTCATTTAATCAGTCTATTAATTTGCCTACTTTTTTCCCCTCTCCACAATCTGACAGTGAGAGGTTTCTGCATACTTTGGATGTGCATAGACAGCTTAGATTTTATTTGGATAAGACTAAAGCTGTCAGAAAATCTGATCAGTTTGTTTCCTTTCTTCCTAGGTCTTTAAGATTAGCTGTTTCCAAGCAAACTATTTCTACTTGGATTTCAGAGGCTGTTTGTTTTTGTTACACTTTTCATGGCAAGAGCCTTCCTTCTTCTGTAAAAGCTTATTGTACTAGACCTGTGGCTCCTTCTAGAGCTTTTTTCAAGGGCTTAGACACAAATTCTATTCTTAAAACAGCTACCTGGATTTCTGTGCATACTTTTACCAAACACTACAAGTTGGATGGTATCTCCAGAGCTAGAGCTGGTTTTGCTGCTGGCATTCCTCATGGCTTCTTAGAGGGCTCTACTGCTGCTTCCTTCTCCCAAATTTCTTCTTGAGCTTTGTCATTCTCCCGTAAGTGATGAATACTACAACAGTGTATGTAAGGACATAGTACAGTTGTGTAAAATCTTACCATAACAGTAGATGTCCTTGCCTTCACCACTGCAGTATTCAGTCCCTCCCTCCATCCCGCTAGTATTTTTCCTTCCTGGATGTGCAGGTTCTCTTTGGTTTTCCTTGGACTGGTGTTCCTACTAGGCAACCAGTTCTGAGGATGGTACACCTGAACATTTATGTTTTACCTTTATGCCCTGTGCTATGTAAGAGGTGTTTGGGTGATGTTCAACATACCTTAAAGCAATGGTAAGCTTTGGTAGAATAGCCAGACGTTGGGCTTCCATGGCAGGGAATCCCATATGTGATGAATACTGCAGCTGTGAAGGCAAGGACATCTACTGTTATGGTAAGATCATACACAACTGTACTTTTTCTTCCTTAGGCCATCATAACTAACTAGTGACTCAAAGATCTTCAGCTGTCATTCCACTAGACAGAGAAAAAGGAGAACATAGGAAGGAAATAAAACAAACTCCAGGGTGGGTAGCCTGCTACGTGGAAATATATGCTGGTAGATTCACAAATAGATCACTAAGCCACCTCAGGATCCATTATTGAACCACAGAAGAGCTCATCCTTGAACCGAGTAGTTACAAAGTGTAGTATTCACACGTGCAAACACCCAACTGAGCTTTGCTAAAAGACAACCCTGTGGAGAGGCACAGTTATTGACTGTAAGACATTTACAAGATCACAAATACCCGGTTCTCTCTTAGGTGAGTTGTACCAAATGGCTGATGTAATGTGACCAGTCAAGTACTTTAAAAAAGGCTCACCATTTCTGTTCTGAAGTCCACCTAACAACCCATCTTCAGTGACTAAAGCAGTGAGCATGTATGTATAACTAGTCCTTGCAACTAAAAAATTAATATAAGCTAAACCTGTTCATAAGTAGTAAGTAGATTCTATTTTGATACTTTGAATCGTGTGGCATCTGGGAAATAGTTTCTTATAGCTCAATACGAACATGTGTGGAAGTCTTCCCGACTGCTACAAAATGTAGAAACAGTTTGTATAATTTTATAACTGAGTGCACAGATGCAATTAAAATGTCAAACTATATTTTATGTCTTCTCTTCATTTAATACTTTAACCAGTGATATATGATAATTATTTTAGAAGTTATAGGCTATTGACCTTTGTGCCCATATCAAACTTAGCACAGTCATTCAGCCATCCATTCTCTCTGAAGTTGGTGGAAGCCTGAAAGTAGGGCAGAACACTAATAACAGACAGTAATTTATACCATCACTTCAATGCATGGCTCTGTTGATGACAGACACAGTAGATGCTCATCATAAGCAAGACTTTTGCAGGAATTTGTAATACAAAAGGATAAAGTCGAAGGTAAGCCTCAGTCCTCAAACCAGATCTCTTCCAGCAGTTTGATGCTGGAAGTGATGTGGCTGCTCTCTCATACTGTGGCCATTGGGAGAGGGAAACCTGGCTGCATAATGAAAGTAGCAGTAATGTATGCACCAAAACAAAGGGCCAGTGTTTATTTCATGTAATATGTTGGCAGTTTTCCAGAGTTAGAGCTTGAAAACTGCTGATTCATTATATAATTTTCTGACTCATAAGGTATAAATTTAAAATGTAAACTGTTTTAGTATATTTTCCCATCCCTAGCAAAGCTTATCAATAAGTGCTACTCAGGGCATCAGAACCCCTCAGATTACCATCATAAGAGGATGCTTTGTCTGGCGATAGCAGCCATGCTTCTCACTGTGAGCACTGTATAACATTTACAAAAAGAATATCAACCAAGAGGGCTAGACATTTACAATCTTTTCTGGAACACAGGAGACGTGTGTCTCTCACTCCCACTTCTTATACTTTTTTTCTGTTTCTTCAGGTTTTTCCAAATCTAAACCACAGAAAAAAAGCATAGAGGACATTCTGACCAAGACTAAAAGCTCATAGTTTTTTTTAATATGCCTATCAAGAGTAAGTGATGGTTACTCAGTGTCTAAAGTCTGATGCATATGCTAAGATAATTCATTCTACAAAACCTAACACACAGACAACTTCCCCCGTTCATCACCCAGAAACAGAACACAAACTTTCCTTATTCATCCCACAGAAGACATACCACAGATTACTTTAACCATTTAACCCACAGATGCTAGATCAAAGACCACTTCCACCCCCCTTTATCCACAAGAAGCTAGAGCCCAGACAAGTTCCCCCACTGATTCCCCAGAAGCCAAAACACATGCTATTCTCCCACACAACCCCCAGAAACTAGAGCACAGGCTACTTCTCCATTCATCCTCTAGATGTTAGACCAAAGACCACTCCCCCTTATCCACAAGAAGCTAGATACTAGACTACTTCCCCTATTCATCCCCCAGAAGCCACACCATAGACTACTTCCTCATTTATCCACATAAGCCATACCACAGACTGCTTCCCCTATTTATACCCAGAAGCAGTACCACAGATTACTTCCCCATTTATCCCCAGAAGTAGCACCATAGGCTACTTCCCCCATTTATCCCTAGAAACAATACCACAAACTACTTCCCCTTTCATCTCCTAGAAGCCAAATGCAGACTGCTTCTCCTATACATCCTCAAATCCAGAGCACAGACTACTTCTCCCATACATTTCCCAAAAGCCAGAACTCAGACTACATCTTCTATTCATTCCCCCAGAAGTCAGAACACAAACTATTTTTCCCATAAAACCGTCAGAAACTAGAGCACAGACTACATCCTCTATCATCTCCCAGAGACTAAAGCATAGATTCCCCCACTCATTTATTCCTGTAGAAGTTAGAGAACAAATTACTTCCTCCATTCATCTCCAGAAGCCATAGCACACATTACTTCCACCTTTATCCCCCAGAAGCTACAGCAAAGATATCCTCCCATACATTGCTCAGAAACCAGTATGCAGACTACTTCACCGCATTCATCCCCGGAACGTAGATAATAGACTACTTCCCCTCATTCATTCACAGAAGTCAGGACACAGACTACTTCTCCCAGACATCCCTCTGAAGTCAGAAGGAAGATTACTTCTCCAGTCAACTGTAAAAGCTAGAGCAGAGACTACTTCACCCCATTCACCCATAGAACTTATATCACAGGCTAGTTCCCCCATTTATCCCTCAGAAGCAGAACACAGACTACTTGACCCCATTCACCCCCAAAACCTAGATCATAGACTACTTCCCCATTTATTCCCTAGAAGCCAAAACACAGACTATTTCCTCTCATTCTGCAGATTAGCTGTTAAAAGTCTCTTCTTCCCCTTATTGTCCCACTACTTGAACAGGTGTTTATAGCGGGAAAAAGAGCAAATGATCATGCTGCTTCAGTGAACAAGATGGTAATTAAGATGTCACTTACAGAAGGAGCATTCATAACAGTATAAAAGGGCCTTCTTCTATGCCATATGCCGAAACACTGCTGTAAGAGTTAAGAGAAACCCTTCCTCTGTCTCTTATCAAATCTGCAGATGTTCTCCATATTTCATGTGCCCCTTTTGATGAAGTGCTTTTTTATCATTCTCCCCACTTAACATGCCTTCCACCTGAATACTTGTTGCATGGTATTAATCCAGTTGCTCCTAACTTTAATTGTTCCCAGTACTTCCTCTCCAGATTTGGGACTACTGCCATCATAGATAGATTGCTACGAAGTGGAAACATGGAGCAATGTATCCAGTGGCATTGTATATGTACAATGGAAGATTTTTTTGTTATCTCCCAAGTTGCTGGTGTCACACATATCACCACATATAGCATCAGTTTATTCTCGAGCCCTCTATGCAATATTTATTGGCATTTCTGAGTAGGGATTTTTGCACACTTTCCTATTAGTGTCGGGGGTGCCAAATCACAAGCAGAAACCCTCCTTCCCTCCTCCCTAACCTCCCTCCCTCCCTCCCTCCCTCCCACAGCTTGGTTGAATTCCTGATATGCATAAAGCAGACGTCCACTAACTGAATGCTGGTGAGGAGGTCCCTCCCACAGCTTGGTCGAATTCCTGATAAACATAAAGCAGACGTCCACTAACTGAATGCTGGTGAGGAGGCAGAGACCTGATCCTACACTGGTTTTACACTACATTGTGTGAGTATACAATAGGAAGGCCTTTGTGGATTGGCTACTGCTTCCTGAAATGTTAATTGAGGTGTGTATATTTACATATATTAAATTTGTACAATAATATTTTACGCTTCTGCAGAGGAGTTGGTAGCTTTATTAGCTCATAAAGCTTCCAAATCATGGGCTTTCAAGGAGAAATATTAAGTGGCTCGTTCTTCTTTTCTCTATAATTCATTTTTAGCTCACACTCAGTGTACTGCTTCTCTATAGGGTCTAGGTAACAGACTCTGTTGATAAGGACAGCTTCCCTTCAGGTTCACGTTCAGGGAATGCTGAATCTGATGAAAGGACATTCCAAACGGCCTTGCAAATATTTATTCTTTGTTAAATTAAGACATGAGAATCTGATGAGGCTCATCAAGCCTAAAGCATTAGCTGTTTTTTTCTAACAACTGACTTGTTTTCCGAAACCCATTAATTTTACAAGATACAAGAACATGGTATGTTTTTATCAAAATCTCCCGTGTTTTTTTTGTTTTTTTTGATCCATCTGTGATACACCCTGCAACATCAAATGTGTTAAGTAAGACAACATGCCTAAGTACCCTAACAAGTAAGCAAATCCCGAAGAGCTCACCCGAGTAGTTACAAGGTGTAGTGTGTACGTGCAAACACCCAACTGAGCTTTGCTTTGCTTTGTTAACCTAATGTGGAGGAGAGGCACAGTTATTGACTGTAAGACATTTACAAGATCACAACTTGGTGGCACAGAAAGAAAGTAGTAACACTAACTAACAGACGGTAATTTGCATCATACCATCACTTCACTGCACGCTCTGTTGATGACAGACACAGTAGATAATGTGTGGCTGCTCTCAACAGAACACAAACTTTCCTTATTCATCCCACAGAAGACATACCACAGATTACTTTAACCATTTAACCCACAGATGCTAGATCAAAGACCACTTCCACCCCCCTTTATCCACAAGAAGCTAGAGCCCAGACAAGTTCCCCCACTGATTCCCCAGAAGCCAAAACACATGCTATTCTCCCATACAACCCCCAGAAACTAGAGCACAGGCTACATTCATCCTCTAGACGTTAGACCATAGACCACTCCCCTTATCCACAAGAAGCTAGATACTAGACTACTTCCCTATTCATCCCCTCATTTATCCACATAAGCCATACCACAGACTGCTTCCCTATTTATACCTACCACAGATAGTAGCACCATAGGCTACTTCATTTATCCCTAGAAACAATACCACAAACTACTTTCATCTCCTAGAAGCCAAATGCAGACTGCTTCTCCTATACATCCTCAAATCCAGAGCACAGACTACTTCTCCCATACATTTCCCAAAAGCCAGAACTCAGACTACATCTTCTATTCATTCCCCCAGAAGTCAGAACACAAACTATTTTTCCCATAAACAGAAACTAGAGCACAGACTACATCCTCTATCATCTCCCAGAGACTAAAGCATAGATTCCCCCACTCATTTATTCCTGTAGAAGTTAGAGAACAAATTACTTCCTCCATTCATTCCCAGAAGCCATAGCACACATTACTTCCACCTTTATCCCCCAGAAGCTACAGCAAAGATATCCTCCCATACATTGCTCAGAAACCAGTATGCAGACTACTTCACCGCATTCATCCGACTACTTCCTCATTCATTCACAGAAGTCAGGACACAGACTACTTCTCCCAGACATCCCTCTGAAGTCAGAAGGAAGATTACTTCTCCAGTCAACTGTAAAAGCTAGAGCAGAGACTACTTCACCCCATTCACCCATAGAACTTATATCACAGGCTAGTTCCCCCATTTATCCCTCAGAAGCAGAACACAGACTACTTGACCCCATTCACCCCCAAAACCTAGATCATAGACTACTTCCCCATTTATTCCCTAGAAGCCAAAACACAGACTATTTCCTCTCATTCTGCAGATTAGCTGTTAAAAGTCTCTTCTTCCCCTTATTGTCCCACTACTTGAACAGGTGTTTATAGAGGGAAAAAGAGCAAATTATCATGCTGCTTCAGTGAACAAGATGGTAATTAAGATGTCACTTACAGAAGGAGCATTCATAACAGTATAAAAGGGCCTTCTTCTATGCCATATGCCTAAACACTGCTGTAAGAGTTAAGAGAAACCCTTCCTCTGTCTTTTATCAAATCTGCAGATGTTCTCCATATTTCATGTGCCCCTTTTGATGAAGTGCTTTTTTTATCATTCTCCCCACTTAACATGCCTTCCACCTGAATACTTGTTGCATGGTATTAATCCAGTTGCTCCTAACTTTAATTGTTCCCAGTACTTCCTCTCCAGATTTGGGACTACTGCCATCATAGATAGATGTGGAAACATGGAGCAATGTATCCAGTGGCATTGTATATGTACAAAGGAAGATTTTTTTGTTATCTCCCAAGTTGCTGGTGTCACACACATCACCACACATAGCATCAGTTTATTCTAGAGCCCTCTATGCAATATTTATTGGCATTTCTGAGTAGGGATTTTTGCACACTTTCCTATTAGTGTCGGGGGTGCCAAATCACAAGCAGAAACCCTCCTTCCCTCCTCCCTAACCTCCCTCCCTCCCTCCCACAGCTTGGTTGAATTCCTGATAAGCATAAAGCAGACGTCCACTAACTGAATGCTGGTGAGGAGGTCCCTCCCACAGCTTGGTTGAATTCCTGATAAGCATAAAGCAGACGTCCACTAACTGAATGCTGGTGAGGAGGCAGAGACCTGATCCTACACTGGTTTTACACTACATTGTGTGAGTATACAATAGGAAGGCCTTTGTGGATTGGCTACTGCTTCCTGAAATGTTAATTGAGGTGTGTATATTTACATATGCTAAATTTGTACAATAATATTTTACGCTTCTGCAGAGGAGTTGGTAGCTTTATTAGCTCATAAAGCTTCCAAATCATGGGCTTTCAAGGAGAAAGATTAAGTGGCTCGTTCTTCTTTTTTCTATAATTCATTTTTAGCTCACACTCAGTGTACTGCTTCTCTATAGGGTCTAAGTAACAGATTCTGTTGATAAGGACAGCTTCCCTTCAGGTTCACGTTCAGGGAATGCTGAATCTGATGAAAGGACATTCCAAACGGCCTTGCAAATATTCATTCTTTGTTAAATTAAGACATGAGAATCTGATGAGGCTCATCAAGCCTAAAGCATTAGCTATTTTTTTCTAACAACTGACTGTTTTCCGAAACCCATTAATTTTACAAGATACAAATACATGGTATGTTTTTATCAAAATCTCCCGTGATTTTTTTTTGTTTTTTTGATCCAGCTGTGATACACCCTGCAACATCAAATGGGTTAAGTAAGACAACATGTCTAAGTACCCTAACAAGTAAGCAAATCCCTGCCCAGGCTTGTAAAGGAAATCTGTTCTTCCACTGTCCTGTCCTAGCCATCATGTCCGTAAACTGTCAAACCCACATGCTGCACGGCCTGGATGATCTTATTAATCAGGTGGAGACTTTAGCACAGGTGGGATCCCACTGTGGATGTGATTCAGCAGATGCTGGTTTTAGAGCAACCATATTAGCTACTATTAGACAGATCGTGACTGAACACTGAGTCTTTTCCATGTGATGTCAGGACTCAATTCTTACATGACTTTCTAGATAGAAGTCTGTTGTTTGGCACCCCGGCTCTCCAAGAAGCTATTAAAATAATAAAGGAGAAAGGCAAGAAATGGTAGAATATTAAAAGGCTCTATATAAATAAACTACAGACTTAAATACAATATTATATATCATCATCAATATGAATTCCAAAAGAGAAGGAACAGCCTGGCAGCCCTCCTAATACTCCCAGATTCTATATTAACGAACACAAATAAAGGTATTACTAAAGCATTTGAGAGTGTTAATCACAAGCTCTTATTGGATTCACTAGCCAGACAGAGCTTTGGTCCCTCAAATATTAATTGGCTATGAAGCTATCTGTCACACATAACCTTCGGAGATAGAGCTAACATATTCTTGTTTTCCCCTCAGTCTATTTCATCAGGAGTCCCATGTGGCTCTATTTTAGGTACCATCCTTTTCAGCCTTTTCATTAGTCACATATTGAATGACTTCCAATAATAAAATGTGCATCTTCATGCTTATGACTTAGTATTTTTTGAACCAGCTCTTGACTCTTTCGCCTCAGGCTGATGTCAGATCAAAGCTTAAAGTTAATAATTGCTTGCATCCATGTCCATAAAGGCATTCACAAGGGCTAAAGTGCTAAACAGCCAAAATCTCTGCCTCCATTTCCTTTTAGGGGCTCTCAGCACATCCGGACAGGGGCTCTCAACCTCTTCTGATGCAGAATCTCCCTCCCTCTCCCTCCCTCCTGAAGAACTGTCCTGGGGGAGACCCTCACTCAGAGAGAGAGATAAATCAAATGGCCAGGGAATTCTCTGATTCCTGGAAGAGATTAAGGACTTTGTGCATTTACCTCAGCATAGACCTTTGGCTATTCCTCACCTGAACCCCAGATCGCAAGTAGATCGCAAGTCACTTCAGGATATTCTCAAAAAATTGGCACAGTATTACAAGGGACAAATGGACACTGCAAATAATAGACAAAGGATACAGGTTCCATTTCAATGGAGGCCTATTCAACGACATCCACATTGAATACTTATCTCATTGTGCCAAAATTCAAAATGCTGACCCGTTGCAGAAGACACCTCAGATTTGGGATATACAGTCAACATTCACAAATCAAGACTAGTTCCATCCCAAAGGATAATTTTATTCCACAAGCAAGGCCATATGAGGAAACTAGAATGGTACCTAAGGAGTTTATAGTGTCAGCACAGTCACAGCCTAGAAGCTTTGATACCTCTCATTCCATTCCTTCAAAAGGAATTTCTGACAGACAATACCACAGTTATGTGGTACACAGAAATATCATGGATCCACACGAATGGATGCTGCACCCAGACATTTTCCTTCAGATAGCCTCCCACCACAACCATCAGCTGAAGAAATTCCTTGCAGCTGACAGCCTGGGCATATTCAGCAGAATGGAAAAGATTACAGTGATGAACTTGGCACATATCCTGGAAATGCTCCACAATGGCCTTTCTTACTCTTCCATAAAAATTTCAGCAGAATACAATACTGATCCACCTGTCTTCTCTCATCCTTCCTAAGGCAGTTTTTTGAACCAGCAGCATCTTCAGAACTACAGTTCCTGTCTTGAAGACTGCCTTCCTTCTGGCCAGTACAACCATTTCTTATTTTTCATCAGGACAGAGCAGGCTTTGCTACGGCAGATCCCTTTCTTAGATCCTACCACCCCAGCTTGACTATGGTATTCTACCCATATGTAAAGACTGCAGATGCATCCTTGAAGGACATAGTACAGTTTTGTACCTACCATAAATGTAGATGTCCGATAGGTATGCATCTGCAGTCAGGTTTACCCTCCTCCTTCCCTCTGTGGTATTTCCTGTTATCTATTATGGTGTATTTGTTTTATATTACTGTGCATGTTTGGAATTTTTGCATCTCTCCAAATTTAGCCTTCACTGCAGATGCATACCTATCGGACATCTACATTTATGGTAGGTACAAAACTGTACTTTCTTATAACTACCTGAAATAATAAGCAAGCAGTTCTCAATAAACTTTGCAACAGGCTGTAATCCAAAGATTTTTGTTCCAGAATGCTGATAAAACTAATGTTTTTGGTAACCATCAAAGACTTAAAAAGCTATCCATCCCATCTACTTTGCTTAGTTATGATCAACAAACAAGAATCCAGATAAGTAAGCCTAACACTTATCATGCTCTGTTTATGTCATTACATGTAAATAACATGAGTAAAAATTAACCCAGATCTTTGTTCTCATAGTAAAACATCTCAGCTCCTCAACCTGAAGGTAGAGTAGCAAAATATCTTGTAACCTCAGATAGGATCCCCCTTCTTGCCTACACTTCAAAGAAAAACATCTTCAAACTGAAAACCATCTCCAGTAGGATCTTCCCTTTTATCCTACCCTTCCTACACAATGAACATCACTGATTAACTCTCAAACAGACAGACTGGTTCCCAGTACAGCAACAAACTAGCCTTGTACTATAAACACTCATTTACAAATATTCCATAGCGTCTCATTTACTGCATCAGCTGTTCTCGATGCTACGATCCTACAAAGAGCCAGGAATACTGTAACTTCTGCTGAACACTCTTTTTCCATCCTTGGCCTCAAACTCGGGGACAAACTTAACAATAGCACCAAAAACTGCTAATCTGCCTATGATTTTAGACTAAAGTTAATAAACACTGCAAAATGCTCATAATTTACATGGTCTGCCATAACTTAAGAATACATAATAAAATCTACCCACTATGACACTTAAAAGGATACCTCAACATTTGCATCTATTGTTTACTTATTATAATACATTAATCTGCTAGTCAGCACTATATTATATAGTGTACCAACTACATTTTTTATTGAGCATGTAATATAGAAGTAAAGTACTGAGAAGGGTAGGCCTTCCTCCAGGAGGCCAGCAGCCTTCTTTAAAAAATGTCTGCCCAGATATTTGTTTGGCTGTTGCTAAGACATTATCAATGCATTCTCTAGTCATTGCAAGCTAGATGCTCAGTTCAGAGGTGAAGTATGATTTGCTTCAGCTGTCCTGTATACACGTTATACATCACCCCCCCCCATTGATAGGAGCTGGTTGTACACTTATTGGTACCATTCCATTCACATCACAAATTTCTGCAAAACCGATCCTCGGTTCTGGGAGTATAGTCACTATAACAGCAGATGTTTGCATAGTTGGATCAGTGCTGCAGAGCAGCCTACCTCTATCCTCCTTTCCTTGTATATATTTGTGATGTCCCACCACTGGCCCAGTAATCAAGGAGCCTCAATCCTCACCACTGGCACCAGTGGAGGAGGTACACTGAGACGATGACAAGTATACACACAGTATTTCCAGGTACAGCTCTCTGCATCAAGTGCAGTTTCCCTTAAGAGCACACAGAGGCCACAGTCAGTCTGGGGTTAGTTTCTCCCTCTCTCTCCAGATCCCCAATAAGACTCCCCACTGGCACAACTACAAAGTTGAGTCCTTAGCCAGGGTTCCAAGCCAAATCACCCAACAGTCTCTCCAGTGCTTCATGTCCCTGCCCAAGTACCTGCTACACACACTCCTGTAGATTTGTTTTACACACACACCTGAGAAAGGCTGGCACAGGTATACTAGCTATATCTCCTTCTGCCCAGACTATAAGGTAATTATCACTGCCACCAGAACCCCTTATCAGCTACTTTAAGACCCTTAACAAAATGTGTCCAATCTTACTGTGTAATGTTACTATTAATACAAATGGTAGTTTGACCAAAAGGAAGGCTATTAGGAGTGGCCCACAGTGTCAACAAAAACATTTGCAAGTACTCTCAGAACTTAAATATCTCTAGACAGATCAGCCACAATGAAAGGTTTAAGTATATTTAATAATAAATATTAAAAGAACAAGAAAATACTAAGTATATATTTACAGTGACACCAGAGTTCAAAATTACAGGAAATATTTAAAACAACATTGCAGGACAGTCTCAAATAAATAAAAAAAATATCTAAACTAAGTGTTGCTATATTCCTGAATATATCTAAGAGAATTATACTGTTCCCTAGACTTGCTTACTGTAGAGTAAGGCAGATGTGGTGAATGGATCTTCTCTAATTGTTGTTTTCAGGTCAAAGACAGAATACAGAATACTGTCTCTCTCTTAATATCTCAAATATTACTGCTGGGATTACTTGCAAAATTACATTATTGCTTGTCATCTGTCTCCTAGTTCCCAGGCTCCAAAACAACCATTGATGGCAGCTGGTAGAATTTAGCATCTACTTGTGAAAATACATAGACAAGGGATTTTCCTCAGATCTTTGGCAGATGTTGGAAGTCATAAAACAATAAAACACTTTCAAGACAATACAGAAAGTTCCCTAGTTTTAGACTTTGTGTCTCCTTGCTACCATAAAGTAATTTAATTTCAGCTATTTTCTCAAATTTACTAAACTGAGGTTAACCTACTGTATCCCATTTTCCACTGTTAAAATATATACAGTTACACAGTTACAATAGCGCGTGTACATTTCTGCTCTTTTCCAGTGGGGCACACTCTGGGTCCATTTTAAACACAAGCATTTTGCAAACCCTTTTCAACACACGTCTGTACAAACAAGTTTGATATACACATTACATACAGTTCTAATACAGTTGTAGCACAAGCATCTTATACAAATCATTTCACTATTCACCAATGACATATAATTTTTTTACAAAATTCCAGATAGCTGTGCTGGCAGGATCTCTTTGTGACAATATTGTTGACCTGATTGTTACTATAGGTATACCATGTTTTCTTCATATTACCTTTATCCTTATACTATTACAATAGGTGCATAGACGTTTATAGTGTTCTGCCAAATAGCTGTTAGTAGTAGGCATATGTTTACTGTTGGTGCTTTTACTGACTCTGTTCCTAACTGTCGCTAACTTTTGAGGCTCCTGTAGCCTTCTCTAAGACTGTTTCTTAGTATTTTACTCTAGTTGGCACTTCTGATGCACCAAACAAAGATTAGGGTACTCAGCTGTTCTCCCTTTATACCTGGGATCCCCCTAAGAGACATAGAGAAAGGTCAGAGCCACATGCCTCAAGAATAATCTAGCTATTAAGACCCGGGCACAGGTTTGATGTCTACTATAATATATATGTCTACATTTTTAAAGTATTACTGCCTTTAGTCTCCTGCTGGTCTGATGAAGAGGAGGTGCCACAACAGTGCTTACCAGTTTTTAAAGCTTTTATTGTTTTGTCCTGGTCCTTTCTGTCATCTCCCTGTTTCTAACTACATTAAAATTTCCCTGGCATTATGGACGGATAATTTCCTTAGTTTCTCTAGTCAGCCTCGTCGACATGGGTATCCTGGGGCAATATAGCAACTGCCTTATGTACACTGACAACCCACTTCTTCTAGATCACACAAATTCAATATGTGAGAGATGCATATATATTAAAAACCTAGAATCCAGACTCTCTCTCTCACCAGTCAGTACATCTGACACTCCGATGTACCTCTCACCAGGTTGGAAAAGGAAAAGGTCACAGTCAGATGTCTGTCAGATGCCAGGATCTGCCACATTACGCACAAACGCAAGTCTCTCAATAGCGTGTACTGTTATGACTCTGTCATAGTCCATCTTGGTGTGAATAACTTGAGATGTACCTCACTGGACTATATAAAGAGAGACATGACTGAGTTCTCTGATTATGTGTCTCAGGCAGGTATGTCCTTAGCCTTGAGCAGCATATTACCTTCGCCTAGGGTGATGTCACAAAGTAAAGAAAAAATGATTGACTTCAACAGTTGGCTAAGTTTCTGGTGTCATTCTAAGGGGATCCAGTATCTGTCAGTCAGGGATTATATTTTCTACAGATTTCGATGCCAGAGATGGTCATCATCTGTCACGCCTGGGATTTCAGTTACTGGCTAAGGCTCTTGCCACCCCCATAGTACCATTTTAGGCAATGTTACAAGAACAAAATACCCAACATAAAAATACGCTCTAAAAATAACCTCAAGGTTATGTTGCTAAATGCTAGGAGTCTAAATCTAAAACCTGACACTGCACTCACTGGAAGCAGCCCTAGCCTTGGAAGATGCTGACATTTGTGCAGTCACAGAGACCTGGTTTAAGGCTGCGGAGAGCACCCCAGCCATACCAAGTTACATTTCCTTCCACACGTTCAGACCACAAATTGAAGGTATGAGAACTAAAGGAAGTAGAGTACCATTATTCATCAAAGATAAATACACCTTTAGATTGGTTATACAGCATGATTCCCTGGAACTACTTCAGGTGCAATTGGCTGTTGGTAAGATCCCTGTACAAGTCATTGCCAGCTACAGGACCCCCTCCATGAATCAGGGCATCTACTCAGTCTACCTGGATCTACTTGAATCAATCAAAATGCAACCAGACACCCTTGGTTTTGGATGACTTTAGTTACTCTTCTATTGACTGGGTAAATTATATGTGTTCTAACCTACTTGCCCAAAGGTTCATGGATTATGTTAACTCCAATGCCTTGGATAATCTGGTTGATACCCCAACAAGAGGCTCTTGGATCTGCTGCTCACCAACATGGGGGACCACTGCACCACTCCCAGTGTACTGCCCTCCCTGGTCAGGTCTGACCACAAATCAATCTCTTTAGAAGCAACTATAACACCAGCACCCCCCCCCCACCTTAGCAGCAACTAGAATAAAAAACTTTTCCAAGGCCAATTACAGCCTCTTATGAGACAGCATAAATAGCTTCATAGGCCCTCCCTTCACAGAGGAGAAGGACACCTATGCTGGGTTATACACCACTGCATTATACAAACATCTATACAAGTGTATTGACACTGTCGTAACTGACAGGACCAAAGTAAGATCTTCAAGGAAGAACAAACCTGGCTGGTGGACATCTGTCATTAACAAGCTATACAATAAGAGAAAGAAATTGCTGTCTAAGAGTAGGAAGGAAAGATTTCAAAACTGGAAATACTCCCTTTTCAACTTAAACAAATTAGACTCCTTGTGAAGTCCTCCAAAGCTAACTATGAATCAAAATTAGCTTCCCAAACTAAGGAAAAGCATAAGGTATTCTTTAGTTACATTCGTAACCTTAAAGGAAACTCCCAGATTTGTGCTGAACTTGTAGTCAATGGTAATACATATACACAACCTGTGGGGATAGCAAACCTGCTAGCTGCCAGATTCAATGAAAATTTCACTCCCATGTCCCCGCCACACATACCCCTAATCATTCCCACCACCTTGCATCTCCAAGGATCCAGTCCTAAATGCCCTCTCCAAGGCCAAAAACACAGCCTCTTTGGGACCAGATAACATCCCAGGCTATGTTCTGCATGGGTTAAAACAGAAATTACCAACACCACTGGGTGCTCTGTTCAATCACAGCCTAAGCACTGACTTCATCCCAGAGAAATGGAAAACAGCTATCATCATCCCTTTGCACAAAGGGAGTGCATCCAGTGACTCCCGGGAACTATAGACCCATTAGCTTGACTAGCCTTATCTGCAAGGCCATGGAGCAAATCATCATGGAGCTTATCAGTAAACATATAAGAAATCTCCAAACACTTGACCCAACCCAGTCTGGCTTTGTCAAGGGGAGATCATGTCTGTTAAACTTGGTGGACATCTTCGAGAAAGTCACCAAAGCCCTAGATGAGGGTAAATCTGTGCATATGGCCTACCTGGACCTGAACAAGGCCTTCAATACAATCCCCTACTCAGGCATCATTGATAAACTCATCCACTTGGGTATTAACCCATATAGTGTCAGGTGTGTTGCGAACTGGCTCTCTGATAGAACTCATACAGTTAAAATAAGGGGCTCCATCTCCACTATCAGATTTGTAACCAGAGGTGTCCCACAGGGTTCACTTCTGAGACCTCTACATGTCAAAATCTATTTCACCAAACTCCAGGCAAAAACTAAAGGTCTGTGGCTGACCAAGTTTGCAGATGACTGCAAACTAGGAGCAGTCATTGAGTCCCTAAATGATGTCAGCATTCTGCAAGAGGGACTTACACAGACAAATGATTGGTGCCAAAGTCATAGTCTTAAACTAAACTCAAAAAATGCATTATTATCCCTTTCAGTAAGGGCGATGTTCCTGCAAATTACCACATCAATAGCAATACTGTAAGCTCACATTCAGTGGTGAGAAATCTGGGCACAGAGGTTGACAGCAAGCTTACCTTCAATCAACAGGTCTCCACAGTGGTTAGAATGGTATTTTATATTGCTTATCTCATAAGTAAGGGCATTGCCTCCAGAAAAAAAAAGGTTATATCCCCCTGTACTCCTCCCTCATCAGGCCAATAATAGAATACACCACTTCTTTTGGTATGTACCACTCCTAGCACCTGCAGCAATTGGAGAGACCACAAAGGTTCCTTACGAAGAAAATTCAGGGCCTTCAGAATCTGTCATATGTGTACAAACTGAAATCACTGTCACTTTACTCTGCGTCATAGAGACTGCTCAGAGGTGACCTGTGCCTTGCATATAAGGCAACCTCTGACCCTGTTTTAATGGAAATGCTACACATTTGCAATTCAAATGGCACAAGGGTCAACCGCTCTAGGGACCTTAACCTGGTATGTGACATAAATAGAACCTGCTGGAGGGCTAGATTTGTCTCCCAAATGCTGGCTCACCTCTGGAACAGGCTTTCAATTCATGTTAAACAGGGCCCCTCATTAACTCTATTTAAGCACAATTTGGATGAGTGGATGGGTAACTGGAAATTCTCCCCAGGGGTTCCACCTGTGTCCCTCTTGGACAGGGGAAATAGGTGCTGATTTTGGTGTCTGCTCTAAATGGACACTCTTGGGAACAAGGGTTTAACTTGGCTAGGCTTATAAGGTCTCCAGGGCGATTAGCCTAGAAACTTCCTATGATCCTATAATCCGAGAAACAGGAAAATCATAAAGATATACAGTTCCATACCTTACAAATCATATCTTATCACATTCCAGTTATATTTCCCACCCACCACACCAAGGACATGGAGTAGAAGGGAGACCAAATAACCACTAACCCACTGTCTTCATTTTTCTACATTTTCTCTGTGTACTCCCTTCTTTATATTGTCAAGATATTGGTAACACATCAATTTATTTAAAAATATTTCACTTCCCTTACTTCTTAATATTGTTTTTTGTCTTCAGATAACTTATTTATCAAATATTTCAGGTCATCCAGCACAGAACTTTTAAACATGTACACTTCTTAGTTATTAACTTTTTACTTAACAGTACAATTAAACAAATCATTTGAGAATTAGGTTTAGATATCTGGAAGTCCCTCATTATCAACAAGAAACAAAACTTAGCTCAAAAATCCATTAAGAATTCCACCAGCTTTCAGATATCAAGTACTTCCTCTGGTGAATTACAATCCACAGAAAACAGGCAACTCAAATGGCATTGAACTGGGGAAGCACTTGATATGTAAATGTTTGTGAATAAACATTTTCATTGCTTCAAACATTGTTTTTAATATTATACAGTTTCTCTAGCTCAGAATTTACATACGTTCTCTTTGGAGAAAGTCACACGTTTATCCCTCTGCACAAAGGAGGAAATTCAACCGACTTTAATAACCTTATACCTATTGCAATCTTATCTCCCCTTGACAAAATACTTGAAAAACGTATTCAAAAGAAATTGCTAGACTATCACCTGCAGGAAGAACTCCTATCCCCTATACAACATGACTTCCATCCTTCCTGTAGCACTAGCACTGCCCTTTCAACCTGTATAGATACTGTCAATAAAGCTAGAGATATTAGTAAACTAGTCTCTTCCCAATTTCTAGACTTGTCTAAAGTTTTCAACACAGTTTGTCACAGCAAACTCCTACTTCAGTTGTCCTTACTAGGGTCTCTCTCAGCCCACCCTTCTGTGGTTCAAAAGCTACCTGTCCAATAGGTATCAGTCAGTAAAATGGCACTCCACATTCTCTCCTTACCTCTCAGTCACCACCAGTGTACCACAAGGCTCTAGCCTTAGTTCCCTCTTCTTTAACATTTTCACCACCTTCTATACTTTCATACAACAAGCCACCCTAATGCAATATGCAGATGATTACACTCTCATTTACACATCTGACAACATGATAAGCCTCCAAAAAATCACTCAGGAAGCTTTAACAGGCATTGAAATATGGCTTTGTAACTCACAACTCATGTTCAATCCAAAAAAGACAAAAATACTACTTTTCTTCCCCAAATCTCTCTCTGTCATGAAAAAACTAAATTTAAAGTCCCCCCTCTTGATAATACAACCATTGAATTCAGTTCTCATAGAAAACTATTGGGATGATATTGGATGCTAATCTAACATTTGACCTGCATATACAAAACTGCATAAAAAAAGCTCATCAAAAACTAGGGATGCTTTACAGAGCCAAAAACATTCTTACTGACAACTAAAATTACAATTTCCACTTATCTCTTCCCCACATTTCTTTATGGCACTTGTGAAGGCTGCCAGCCCAGCTAGCTGGAATTTTGTAAATAATTATATGTTATTTGTGAATAGTAATATGGTTTGTATGCTTGTCTTACAAATGTAAGAAAACTATATGTTATGTTAAACTGTGTGTTATGTGCTGAGCTTCAAGAATTTAACCACAGTGTACCCTACTGGAAAAGAACAGGAAATGTATATGAACTATATGCCTATGCAAATGTATATTTTGATATAAGAAGCTGAAACATACAGAGTTAACTTGCAAAACTCTAAGAAAATAAGTTGAAGTTGTTTACGACTGTGGTATCTCCCAGTTTCAGCTTGGAGACAGGATGTCTACAGTTAAGAGTTCTTTCTGTTGTCTGGAAACAGAAATAATTACAGGTTTCAAAGGTAAAAGTATTTAACTGTTTTATGACTTCCAGTTCCAAGCAAGCTTCTAAAAGATGTGTATTTTTAACACAGAGGTGTCAAATAGTGATGTCATCCAGCTAACCCAGCAGTAATGTGTATTATTAATTTAAGAACTATCTCTCAGAGAAAGTCTGGGCATTTTAGACCTAGAAACATTCTCTCATCAGCACTTCTCATCTGTATTTCCTTGGCTCTGTAAGTAAGATATTTAGGGCATAGTATCTCTTAGATAAAGCTAGGAATACAGTAAATATTAGTTTAGATGTTTTCTGTATTTATGTGAGACTGTCCTGCAATGTTGTCTTAAAGTATCTCCTGTGATTCTGAACTCTGTTGTCATTTTATTGAGTTATTGATTATTGACTTGTGCTTTTATTATTTATTATTAAATATATTTAAACCTTTTAATTGTGGCTGGTTTGTGTAGGGATATTTAAGCTCTTAAAGTACTGGCATATGTATTTGGTGACACTGTATAGGCCACTCCTAAATAGCCTTAAAAGTTTGGTCACATTTGCCATTTGGATAATAGTAACATTACACAGTAAAATTGGTCACCCTCTGGGAAGGGCCTTATAGTAGCTGATAAAGGGTGGTTTATGGCAGTGATTTCTACCTTATAGTGTGGGCAGAAGGGGGCATAGCTAGTGAACCTGTGCCAGCCTTCCCCAGGAGTGTCTTTGTGTTTGTATATAAATCAAATCTCAAAGTGTGTGTGTGTCAGCTACTTGGCCAGGGACATGAAGCACTGGTTGGACAGAGAGGTTGCTGGAGGTGTTGGCTTGACCACTTGGCTGAGATCTTGACCCTATAGCTGTGCCGGTGGGGAGTCTTATTGAGGATCTGGAGAGAGATGGAGAAACCAGCCCCAGATTGACTGTGATCCCTGTGTGCCCTTAAGGGAAATTGCACTTTACTGTGTGTACTTGTCATCCACCCAATGTGCATGTCCCTCACTGGTGTTAGTGGTGAGAATTGAGGCTCCTTGATTACTGGGCCAGTGCAGGGGCATCACAGCGCTCCCATCCTTACTAACCTCCAGGCTTCACAAAAATTAAAACTTGAACAATAATATAACATCATCATCTCATCATCATCATCTTTCGGCTTTTCCCATTAGGGGTCGCCACAGCGGATCATCTCTTTCCATTTCTTCCTATCCTCTGCATCTTGTTCTGTCACACCAACCGCCTGCATGTCTTCTCTCACCACGTCCATAAACCTTATCTAAGGCCTTCCTCTTTTCCTCTTACCTGGCAGCTCCATCCTTAGCAACTTTTTCCCAATATACCCATCATCCCTCCTCAGCACATGTCCAAACCAACGCAATCTCATCTCTCTTGCTTTGTCTCCAAACTTTCCAACATGAGCTGACCCTCTAATATACTGATTCCTAATCCTATCCATCCTAGTCACACCGAGTGCAAATCTTAACATCTTTAACTTTGCAACATCCAGCTCTGACTCCTGCCTTTTTGTCAGTGCCACTGTCTCCAACCCATATAACATAGCTGGTCTCACTACTGTCTTGTAGACCTTCCCTTTCACTCTTACTGGTACCCATCTGTCACAAATCACTCCTGACACTCTTCTCCACCCATTCCACCCTGCCTGTACTCTCTTCTTCACCTCTCTTCCACATTCACCATTACTCTGAACTGTTGATCCCAAGTACTTAAACTCGACCACCTTTACCAACTCTACTCCCTGCATCCTCACCTTTCCTCTACCCTCCCTCTCATTTACACACATATATTCTGTCTTAGCCCTGCTGACCTTCATTCCTCTGCTCTCTAGAGCATATCTCCACCTCTCCAGAGTCTTCTCAACCTGATTTCTACTCTCACTACAGATCACAATGTCATCTGCAAACATCATAGTCCACGGGACCTCCTGTCTGATCTCATCTGTCAACCTGTCCATCACCACTGCAAATAAGAAAGGACTCAGAGCTGATCCTTGATGTAATCCCACCTCCACCTTAAACTGATCTGTCACTCCCACTGCAGTCCTCACCACTGTCACACTACCCCTGTACATATCCTGTACCACTCTTACATGCATCTCTGCCACTCCCGACTTCCTCATACAATACCACAACTCTTCTCTAGGCACCCTGTCATATGCTTTCTCCAAGTCTACAAAGACACAATGCAACTCCTTCTGACCTTCTCTGTATTTCTCCAATAACACTCTCAGAGCAAACATCGGATCTGTAGTGCTCTTTCCTGGCATGAAACCATACTGTTGATCACTAATCATCACCTCCCTTCTTAACCTAGCTTCTACTACTCTCTCCCATAACTTCAAGCTGTGACTGACCAATTTTATCCCTCTGAAGTTACTGCAGCTCTGCACATCACCCTTATTCTTAAAGATAGGTACAAAAACACTTTTTCTCCACTCCTCAGGCATCCTCTGACTTTCCAAAATTTCATTAAACAATCTAGTTAAAAATTCTACTGCCATTTCTCCTAAGCACCTCCATGCTTCCATTGGGATGTCATCTGGGCCAACAGCCTTTCCATTCTTCATCCTCTTCATAGCTGTCCTTACTTCCTCCTTGCTAATCTGTTTCATTTCCTGATTCACTATCCCCACATCATCCAACCTTCTCTCTCTCTCATTCTCTTCATTCATCAGCCTCTCAAAATACTCTTTCCATCTACTCAACACACTCTCCTCTCTTGTGAGTACCTTTCCCTCACTATCCTTTATCACCCTTACTTGCTGCACATCTTTCCCAGCTCTGTCCCTCTGTCTAGCCAATTGGTACAGGTCCTTTTCTCCCTCTTTAGTATCCAATCTCTCATACAACTCTCCATATGCCTTATCCTTAGCTTTCGCCACCTCTCTTTGCCATGCGCGTCATCTCCTTATACTCATGTCTACTTTCTTCATCTCTTTGACAATCCCACTTCTTCTTCACCAGCCTCTTCCTCTGTATACTCTCCTATACTTCCTCATTCCACCACCAGGTCTCCTTGTCCTCCTTCCTCTGTCCAGATGTCACACCAAGCACCTTTCTAGCAGTCACCCTTACTAGTTCTGCTGTAGTTACCCAGCTATTCGGTAACTCTCCACTGCCTCCCAGTGCCTGTCTTAACTCTTTCCTAAACTCCACTTCACAATCACCCTTTTTTAACTTCCACCATTTAATCCTTGGCATTGCTTTCACACTCCTCCTCCTCTTGATCACCAACATCATCCTAAAGACCACCATTCTATGCTGCTTAACTACACTTTCCCCTGACACCACTTTACAGTCTCCAATCTCCTTCAGACTGGCCCTCCTACATAGGATATAATCCACCTGTGTGCATCTTCCTCCACTCTTGTATGTCACCCTATGCTCCTCCCTCTTCTTAAAATACATATTCACCACAGCCATGTCCATCCTTTTCGCAAAATCCACAATCATCTGACCTTCTGCATTCCTCTCCTTAACACCATACCTACCCATCACTTCCTCATCCCCTCTGTTCACTTCACCAACATGCCCATTAAAGTCCGCTCCAATCACTAGTCTCTCACCCTTGGGTACACTCACCTCAGCTTCATCCAACTCACTCCAAAATTTCTCTTTCTCATCCATCGCACACCCAACTTGTGGAGCATATGCACTAACAACATTCATCATTACACCATCAATTTCAAGCTTCATAAACATCACTCTGTCAGACACTCTTCACATCTAAAACACTCTAGGCATATTGTTCCTTTAGTATAACTCCTACCCCATTTCTCCTGCCATCCACACCATGATAGAACAATTTGAACCCATTTCCTAAACACCTGGCCTTACTTCCCTTCCATCTGGTCTCTTGCACGGACAATATATCAACCTTCCTTCTCTCCATCATATCAGCTAGCTCTCTTCCTATACCAGTCACACTGCCAACATTCAAAGTTTCTACCCTCACTGCTACACTCCTAACCTTTCTCCTCTCTTCCTGCCTTCAGGCATGCCTTCTCCCTCCTCTTCTCCTTCGGCCAACAGTAGCCCAATTTCCGCCAGCACCCTGTTGGCTAACAGTACTGGTGGTGGTCATTGTTAACCCGGGCCTCGACCGATCCGGTATGGAAATATGAAATTTTTGCGCCATAAGTTATGTGGCAGAATTTTTACGCCGGATGCCCTTCCTGACGCAACCCTCCCTATTTATCCGGGCTTGGGACCGGCACAAAGAAATGCACTGGCTTGTGCATCCCCAGTGGCTGGGTTGAACAATAATATAACAAAGTTGCTAAATTTGCTGCAAGTAGACCTTTCAGAACCCACCACTGTATAGCACTGAAAAGCCTAAATTGATTAGAAATGTCACATCAGCTAACATATACACAGCTTCTTACCACCTATAAAATTATCCAGCATCCATCTGACCATCTAGCACTAAAAAACATTCTACACAACTATGTTTCCAGTCAGTAATTGAGATCCAGTGACCAAAAACTCCTGTCTGTCTACAGACCTAACAAATCTGCTGGGCAATAGCTATACTCATTTGTAGACAAAGTAGCACAAAGTCCCAAACAGCGATGTTGCTTCCATTGAGTTTAATTTCTCTACTAGCACACGGACATTTCAAAAAATAGATAAAAAATGTTAAAAACTATTCGTAAAAACAAGAATAAACAACTATGAATGTTCAGCGCTTTTCGTCCGGGTTATACCCGGACTTCTTCAGACATTGTACTTACATTGGAACCAAGTTTAAATAACCTCCCTTTCTAAATCCAGCCTATCAGGGCTCAACAAATCTTATTTTAAGTTCTTAAAGACATAGTTGCCCTCGCTTAAAATAATTCAATGTTCTATTATGGTTTTTATAAACAAGCTCAATGCAATAAAAATATTCAAAGAAGAAATGAGTATAATGCCCTTATGTTACTCTGGTTAGGTACTCCATACACCCATTATGTGTTCACCTATCCAAGTAGTACTCGAACATCACCTCCTCAACAGTAAGTGAACTGTCAATACGAGTGTTAGCCTTACTAAATAAAGGGCAGTCATTCTTTTACTGCCTCCTTGTCTAATTCCTATACACGTACCTACTATGCGGTTCGTGTACTATTTTTTTAAAAATGTGTTTATTATAAAAATAGAACCTATATTTTAGTTGGTGGAAGTATTTATAACACAATGTATATTATTGTGAAAATAGGACCTATATGTTAGTTGATGGAAGTGTTTGTAACACAGTGTCATTACCACCTCCTGTTATTTACATATCGGTTCTTTGCAAAAAACTGTTATTTCTTCCTACTGACTTATAGGATCCTCTCTGTATTATATTAACTACAAACAGAAGTGATCGGTTCTTAAATGTATATGTTTAATTTACCTATGCCTACGTTATCAAAAAATATAATAACTTTTCATAAGTGTTATGTAGCATGATTCATGCTTTGAGTAATGACCGTGTTTTTATAGTTATACATTATTTTGTGCTTTTTGAACCGACCGGTTTAAATGAGCTCTTAATCTTAAAATGAAAGTCTACTTTTTATTCGATCCCCTCATATAATCAAAACTACATTGTGCTACGGTAGGTGAAGTTGAGGGGACCATGGTTAAGTTATTATGGCCCCCCAACTTCTAATGGTGTCATACTAATCGTACCTTACTAGTACTTCAAAGTGACTTACCCCCATAATAACAGTGTTAGATATCTAAGTTAAGGTTTCTTATTGGGTTCACTTCTACGTACCACAAAGTGTGGTAATTTTTAAGCCCTTCCTGGTTCGTTCAAGCAAAAACTATAAAAATTCTTAAAGGACCGAGGGGTAATATAAGTTATGCTGTTAATGTCTAATGTTGCATACATTTCTGTTGCTGTTTATTTAACCCCTTCTATAACACTATTTTTTACCTAAGTAGACTTCTGAGTTTAAGTATACATGCTATAGAGCATGTTTCATTCAGCCCTGGTTCATTATGGGCTTCCAATCTTAATTGCCAACTCAGTTCGTTTTTCTCCAAAAGTAATTTTGTGAAACTGTCATTTAAGTATTTAATATTTTGGTGGTTGTTTTCTTTCCCATATACTGTCCTTGCAATAATCTTAAATTTAAAATGGTGCTCAGTATTTTAGTTACAATGTCTTGCTAAAGCATTTTCAATATTTTTCTTTTTAATGGCATACACGTGTTCGTAAATTCTAGAACCGATATGTAAATAACAGGAGGTGGTAATGACACTGTGTTACAAACACTTCCATCAACTAGCACATAGGTCCTATTTTCACAATAATATACATTGTGTTATAAATGCTTCCACCAACTAAAATATAGGTCCTATTTTATAATAAACACATTTTTAAAAAAAATAGTACACAAACCGCATAGTAGGTACATGTATAGGAATTAGACAAGGAGGCAGTAAAAGAATGACTGCCCTTTATTTAGTAAGGCTAACACTCGTATTGACAGTTCACTTACTGTTGAGGAGGTGATGTTCGAGTACTACTTGGATAGGTGAACACATAATGGGTGTATGGAGTACCTAACCAGAGTAACATAAGGGCATTATACTCATTTCTTCTTCGAATATTTTTATTGCATTGAGCATGTTTATAAAAACCATAATAGAACATTGAATTATTTTAAGCGAGGGCAACTATGTCTTTAAGAACTTAAAATAAGATTTGTTGAGCCCTGATAGGCTGGATTTAGAAAGGGAGGTTATTTAAACTTGGTGCCAATGTAAGTACAATGTCTGAAGAAGTCCGGGTATAACCCAGACGAAAAGCGCTTAACATTCATAGTTGTTTATCCTTGTTTTTACTAATGGTTTTTAAAGTTTTTTATCTATTTTTTGAACTGTCCGTGTGCTAGTAGAGAAATTAAACTCATTAGAAGCAACATCGCTGTTTGGGACTTTGTGCTACTTTGTCTACAATTGTTGGAGTTTCGTTTATTGGTGCAGGTTTGTGTTTGTGAGTTAGCACTGACGACCAACAACAAGGATGGATGTTTCCATACACAGTGACAAACCTGAGAAGGGTAACCTCACCCAACTATTGGAATTAATGAATGAACGGCTTGACAGTTTAACAGCTAAGGTGGATTCAGTTACTAGTTTCAATGGGAAAGTAACAACCACTGGCAGCGACTGGACAGAAGTTGTGACACCAAACGCAGAAAACACCTTCCTTTCAATTACAAGACAGCAGCATAGGAGACATCACACTCTAGTGAGCTGAATAGAGGTCTTGCTTATGGGAATACTTACATCAGTGAAAGTGGTACCCAATTTGGGATTAACAATATGAACGATATTACAAACTGGTTAAATGATTAACTAAACCTAGATAACTTATAGACAAACAGTAACAACGATGCAGTAAATGAAGGGCACAACTCTCTAGTTGAGAAATTGAAACTGTTTGACAACAAACTTTTGAAAATTAAAAAATTACAATTGGAACTAAATTATTTTAATAGATGCATTAAAGAAAAAATAGTTCCAAAGGGTCTGAGGTACTGTTCATACCCCACAGGTCTGATTGAAGGATCAGAATTCCACAAAGAACTGATACAACTATTCAATAACCAGGGCTTAGAGTTACTTAAATGTATGGTTAAACACTATCAGATTCAGGTCAATGAAATGACCTTGGTGACTTTAGCCTTGGAAAGGGAAATAAAAAAAGACTCAGTGTTTAACCGATACCAATATGAATACAACAGGACTTTCAGCAGTATAGCACAACAATTAGAGAAGTTAAAAAACATGAAATTTAAAAAATTGCAAAGGGACTTGAAAGCTTATGCGGAGGGTTATGCATATCTGAAACCCCCTAGTTCACAAAACTTAGGGAATTGGAACAGGAGGGAACAGCTCTCCGGTCAGAGATACTTCAATAGAAAAGGACCACATGGGGGGTTACACATGAGAACGGACAACCCTCGGAACGAGGAAGAAGTTGACAGTGTGGACTTTATTAATGAAGGTTTTGGTTTCAGTGACACACAAAATAAAGACACTAACAATGATTTTAACCATCAGGGTCAACATCCCCAGCAACATTACGATCAAAATCAATGGCACCAAGAGCAGCCACAACAACATCAAAAAAACTACAGAGGGGGGAGGCGAAATGGTTGGGAGTCCAACTTGCAGCAACAACAGGAACTAAACCCCCTTCCATACAAATAATTTTGAATGAAGATGGGGACTTCAAGATTTTTAACTACACAGAATGTTGTATTGACGTAGCTTTGGTAGAGTTACTTTCAAAAGGTCTTACATTTGTATCAACAAACAAGTGTAACCTTGCTGAATTGTTTATTGATTTTAAACTGTTCATTCGCAAGCTAAACTTAACTGCCTTGTTGGGGAACTCATCATATAGTAGCAACGATCTAAGGGTAGCCAGTACGTACAACCCACCATGTAACCCTATTATTAGTATGTTCGAGGCATTGTGTGAATATGAATTTAGACAGTTGGTTCATAACAACAACAAAAACAGGAACATTGAAAATACCACCTCGGAAGAACAACTACTAACACTTTTCCGCAGCCTCCCAATTAGAATCATGAAACCAGATAAAGGAGGGGGTTTAGTGGTTATGCACAATGAGGACTATACTTTGAAACTAACATCAGTACTGGAGAATGAAACATATGAAGAAGTTACCTTAAGTCAAATGAATGGAGCATACAATAAGATCAGAAATTTTATTAGTTATTTATTCATAGACGGGTTGACTGACATACACATGAACAACTACTTGACAATGTTGTCCCTTAAAATTCTGCAAGCATTTGGCATACCTAAAATTCACAAAAGCTTAAATGACCCTCCACTTAGAATTTTAGTGGATGCTAGACAGTCGATCACATACCCCTGTGCAAAAGTTGTTGATTCAATTTTAAAGAAATATGTAGAAAAAGAAACACAAATTTATAAGGATTCCTGGTCTTTCTTAGAAGAAATTAAAACACTAGGATTCAATGATGAACACAACTTTTTGACGGTGGATGTTTGTGATTTATACTCTAGTATTCCACAGGACTTGGGAATAGAATGGGTGGTGCATTACATTAAAAGTAAAGGGGCAACTGTAAATGATGCCTTATTGGTGGAGCAACTGTTGGACATTATCTTAAAAAATAATTATATATCATTCAATAACAGGCTTTTTTTTGCAGAAAATTGGAGTAGCAATGGGGTCTCCAGTAGGAGCAAGTTTTGCTAACCTGGTCATGGCCTACTGGGAATCAAATTATATACTCCAAAGCCAATGGAAAGAAAAAAATATGTTTTACAAAAGATTTTTGGATGATATTTTTATGATAATTAATGGGGACAGTACTTTAGCAGACAACTTGGTATATTTTTTAAACTCAACTAGTACTTTACTCAAATTTACTAAAAACTTTCAAGAACTTAGAATCAATTATTTAGATGTAGAACTTAGTAAGAACAAACAAGAGGGGTAGGTACACAGCAAAATTTCATAGGAAAAGTACCTACTCAAATTCATTTCTACATTTTATGAGTCAGCACCCTCAACACCAGAAGAAATCGGTGGTGAAAGGCCAGCTTGTACGTGCAGCCAGAATGATAACAACTGATAGTGAATTTGAGGAAAAATGTAAATTTTTGCATGACATGTTTACACATAGGGGATACCCAGTTGGGTTCTTAAGAGAAATATTTCAGGAAGTGAAATTCAAAAGGAAGACTGGTTTTTATAAACCGATTTTGAATAACAGTATAACAACAAGGGGAAATACATTAGATATTAGTAGGGTTAACATTCCTGAAGAAGACAGACTTTCCCCTATAGGTCCTGAACAAAGTGGACTTATAAAAGGAAAAAACTTCTCGCTTTCATTCACTTTCACTTTCAGTCCAGTGGCAGGAGACATCCAAAAAACAATTAGGAAATATTGGCATTTTTTATCACTGGACAAGGATATTTTTAGCAGGATAGGTGAATCACCCATTATTACATTCAGAAGAGGTTCTAATATGTAAAGCCTACTGGAATCACATTATAAAACCAAGAAAAACTAAGTGGGCACACAAAAATGTGGTGTCTGCAGTTATTGTAGTTACATAGACAGTAAAAACTTCTTTAAAATCAGGGATGAAATATTCTACATTCAAGAAAGTTACAACTGTAACACTAGATCATTTGTTTACTTGACTGAATGTCAACAGTGCCCGGCATTTTACGTCGGTAAAACCGACCAATGTATAAGGGATAGAATTTATGAACACGTGTATGCCATTAAAAAGAAAAATATTGAAAATGCTTTAGCAAGACATTGTAACCAAAATACTGAGCACTATTTTAAATTTAAGATTATTGCAAGGACAGTATATGGGAAAGAAAACAACCACCAAAATATTAAATACTTAAATGACAGTTTCACAGAATTACTTTTGGAGAAAAACGAACTGAGTTGGCAATTAAGATTGGAAGCCCATAATGAACCAGGGCTGAATGAAACATGCTCTATAGCATGTATACTTAAACTCAGACATCTACTTACGTAAAAAATAGTGTTATAGAAGGGGTTAAATAAACAGCAACAGAAATGTATGCAACATAAGGCATTAACAGCATAACTTATATTACCCTTCGGTCCTTTAAGAATTTTTATAGTTTTTGCTTGAACGAACCAGGAAGTGCTTAAAAATTACCACACTTTGTGGTATGTAGAAGTGAACCCAATAAGAAACCTTAACTTAGATATCTAACACCATTATTATGGGGGTAAGTCACTTTGAAGTACTAGTAAGGTACGATTAGCATGACACCATTAGAAGTTGGGGGGCCATAATAACTTAAACATGGTCCCCTCAACTTCACCTACCGTAGCACAGTGTAGTTTTGATTATATGAGGGGATCAAATAAAAAGTAGACTTTCATTTTAAGATTAAGAGCTCATTTAAACTGGTCGGTTCAAAAAGCACAAAATAATGTAGAACTATAAAAACACAGTCATTACTCAAAGCATGAATCATGCTACATAACACTTATGAAAAGTTATTATATTTTTTGATAACGTAGGCATAGGTAAATTAAACATATACATTTAAGAACCGATCACTTCTGTTTGTAGTTAATATAATACAGAGAGGATCCTATAAGTAAGTAGGAAGAAATAACAGTTTTTTGCAAAGAACCGATATGTAAATAACAGGAGGTGGTAATGACACTGTGTTACAAACACTTCCATCAACTAACATATAGGTCCTATTTTCACAATAATATACATTGTGTTATAAATACTTCCACCAACTAAAATATAGGTTCTATTTTTATAATAAACACATTTTTTAAAAAAATAGTATACAAACTGCATAGTAGGTATGTGTATAGGAATTAGACAAGGAGGCAGTAAAAGAACGACTGCCCTTTATTTAGTAAGGCTAACAATCGTATTGACAGTTCACTTACTGTTGAGGAGGGGATGTTCGAGTACTACTTGGATAGGTGAACACATAATGGGTGTATGGATTACCTAACCGGAGTAACATAAGGGCATTATATTCATTTCTTCTTCGAATATTTTTATTGCATTGAGCTTGTTTATAAAAACCATAATAGAACATTGAATTATTTTAAGCGAGGGCAACTATGTCTTTAAGAACTTAAAAGAAGATTTGTTGAGCCTGATAGGCTGGATTTAGAAAGGGAGGTTATTTAAACTTGGTTCCAATGTAAGTACAATGTCTGAAGAAGTCCGGGTATAACCCGGACGAAAAGTGCTTAACATTCATAGTTGTTTATACGAATGGTTTTTAAAGTTTTTTATCTATTTTTTGAACTGTCCGTGTGCTAGTAGAGAAATTAAACTCATTGGAAGCAACATCGCAGTTTGGGACTTTGTGCTACTTTGTCTACAATTGTTGGAGTTTCGTTTATTGGTGCCGGAATATCTATACTCATAGAAGGTTGCTAAGGCCTGGAACTCCTTACCTGTATCAATCAGATGTATACCCTCACTCCCATCTTTCAAAACCACTCTGAAAAATTTCCTAGCTAAAATCTGGCTCTGTTCTAACTCAAAACCAGGATAAACTATATCCCTAGATATGAACAAGTACCTTTTAATTCCTTATACCGCCTTAATCTCCCTTTTTCACTTACTTCCTTACTGCTATCTAATTCTCTCCCCTAACTTTCTCTCCAAATATACCATAAACCTGTTTTCCTTCACTTCATATTGCAATTCCTGTTTGTATTAGACTAACTTACCTTCAATTTCTCTACAAATTGTCTAAAATTTCTCTAAATATTAAATGATTGTCATATATCTTGTATCGATTCTTAACCGATGTTTTTATTTTATGTCTAATCCATTATAATTTTTTTAACTGCAGATGTTTTTATTTTATTTTTGAAGATTGTATATAATTATTTTTCTTAAAATGCTTTGTATTAACTTGAAGCTTTTCTCCCTGGGCCTCCTCTAAAAATGGGCTTCTACCCAGTTGAACGTTCCCTTTAATCAAATATCAATAAATAAATAAATAAAGTTAAGCTGACTGTTTTATTTGTATCCCCCATTATCCTCAAAAAAAAATTCTGGATTCATTAAAATTTTCTTTCTCAGTACTGACCATAATAAACTAACAACTGCCACCTTAAAAGTCTCTTTCTGTGGATAGGTCCAAAATACATGTAGCTAATATTTCTTATGCCTGTTCTACATCTCCAACATCTACCACTAACATTGGGAAACATTATTTGAAGAATAAGAGGAGTATAAAAACATCCATGGAGGCACAGACATGCCAGTGTGCAAAACTTGCATGATTTTGTGAAATGTCTAGGCACTAAACATATATACTTCCATTCATTTCTGGACCATTGAATATGCTATAGTTAAGTCTAGCTTTCTGCACACTGGTTCTTTGAGATCCACTATTATAGTCTTAGTTATCCAATTAACTATTTTAGATTCTTTTCCATTTTCCCCAGTGGTTCTTAAGTATTTTGGCCTCAGCTGTTAATTCCTATTACTAACTTTTCTTTGTCTAACACCCGAACAGTATATTGCTAATCTCTCTATTTTAGTGTTCCATTCACTTTCCATATCTAATACCAGTGCTTCAAGGATTCATCCTTCTTCCTCTGTTGTCATTACAAATCTTTCTGTTGTTTATCTGCTCTTTAAATCAATGTTTATAAATATTATTTTTAAACAATTTGCTTTAATTTATGATATTGTGTTCTTTAGTACAAAGATATTCAGTTCAACTTTTCAATCCACACCCAACCATGCAAATTAATCTCTCCCTCCATATTGCTTACTGTCTCTATTAACATCAGTTTCCAACAAGAGTCAGAAGACTTTCCTACAAATAAATATAACATTTGAGTTGTGTAGTTTGGTAATAAAAATCAAAATCTGAGATTTCTAATGTTCCTACTTGTTTTGATAACATTATAATCTCCCACCTAACCTGAGGGTGTTCTCCAACTAAGACAAAATTAGTTGTTTTTTTATTCAGCATTGTAATAAAGTTTTCAGGTGAAATCAGAAAAGTAATTACCCTACACACACAATCTCAGGAAGAATAAATATATATAAGGCACAGACCCTTTGCTCCAACTCTATGTTCAAAAGCTTCTAATCCTGAAACAAATACATATATTTTATCTTTCAACATCAGATAAAATACTTCAGATGTGCTTACTGTTGTATTAGGCTACCAGCCTCCTTGCTCCAAATATATTAGCTTATTTATTTCCAACGAGAATATAACTCTCATGTTAATTCTGGTTGGATTGTAATTAATTGCAATTGCTTTTGTCTTCAAGTATGAGTTAACCTTATATCATGAAACCTAATTAAATTTTTCCAAAACTCTAAATGAATTAGCTAAATTGTTACCAGGATCTACTTCAGTCCTCAATATATTATCATCAAGCAAAGACAATTTAGTATGTTGTTGGCCTTAAACATATCCTTGAAGATCTGATTGCCTAACATATAGTGTTATTGGATAAAAGTATAATGCAAAAAGTAGAAATCAGAGGGTGCACCCCTGGCACATTTTTTTCTATAAGCTAAAAACACACATATCCTTGAAGATCTGATGGCCTAACATATAATGTTAATGGATAAAGGCATAATGCAAAAAGTGTAAATCGATGGGGGGGGGGGGGGGGGCTACACACCTTGCATGTTTTCCCAAAAAGTTGGAAATACTCTTATATTTGGTCCAGAGAACTCATATATCCTTTGCAGTAAATTTAGAAATCTCTCAGTGAAGCCTCTTCTCATAAAATATCAAATAACTATGGCAGTTTGACCTTATCAGATTTTTTCACAGGCTCGTTATAAGAAGGGCCTTCTTATGGAGCGATGCATCTTCCATCCGCATTGGTGCCTTCAGAATGTCATCATGCCTCTGCCACCCTCTCACAAACCTGCAATGATCATGATCAGTTAGTTCAGACATAACCTTTCACACCTTTCTTCACCACAATTAACACACATTATTCATAATCAAGGTTCAGTGCAGAAACTGTTCTGTAGGACAGCAACAACTGAACTTTTCCTTCCTTTAAAATTACTGCTCTAAAGGCTTCTCTCCAAGTTAATGGAACCTTCCTTTCCTTAAAGCACAATTTCTTACTCTCCCCACAGGACTGTTATATTTTCTTATCCTAACTTTGAAACAACTAGGGAGATTCCACATGATCCTAGAGATATATTTAGTGGGTACCCAGATATTGCTAACTACAATTCCATGACAAAAATAGGTTTTAACTAATTTTGCTTCTTTTTCATCATTAAGATTCAGTATCACAGACTAATATACAGATTCTGCCATTTGCCTGTAATTGTCTGTAGCTAAACTTGATGCCTGATGTAAAAGTTTACAGTACCTTTTAAAATTTACCAACACTCCCACTGAGTGTCTCACCATTCCCTCTGGCTGGTCATTTTTGAACTGACACATTTATATATATATGTGTGTGTGTGTCTGTGTGTGTGTGTGTGTGTGTGTGTGTGTGTGTGTGTATATATATATATATATATATATATATATATATATATATATATATATATATATATATATATATATATATATATATATATATATATATATATATATATATATATATAATCTATATTACCTTATCAAAAACCTAGTCAGCGAATGTCTGTTCGCCAACCAATAAACAGCAAACTCTCACGTCTTCAAATGACCACTTCAGCGAATTTTTTCTTTGGGGAAAAAAATCGCTTGGCCAACCAAAAATGAGACAGTATTTCAAACCTTTTAATGTGGGGCGCTTCTCCCACCACCACCCCCGTTAACTAAATATACCAACTCCAAGATCACACTACAGTGGGGAAAATGGCAAATCCCTGATGATGGCCAAACAATTTTTCCCCTGGGAAAAAATTCACTGAAGTGGACGTTCGAAGACGTGAGTGTTTGTTGTTTATTCACTGACTAGGTTTCTCGATAAGGTAATATAGACTCTATATATATATATATATATATATATATATATATATATATATATATATATATATACACACACATACATACACACACACACACACACACACACACACACACACACACACACACACACTCATATACATATACATATATATGTCAAATCAGCTGCTGAACAGTGAAGTGAATGACTGTGAAATGTGGTTGATTATTCCATTCACTGAAGTTTTAAGACTGAATATGAATAGAACATTGAATGCTCGAGGGCAAGGTGTGGATTTGTGAAAGTAATGCCAAAACCTTTAGATATTCTAAAGGTTTTAGCATTATTGGTAGGAGTATTTCTGAGAGTGTAGTAGGCTAGGGTAGGATTAATTGAAGACATAGTTGCAGTGTAGTGTGTGTGTGTGTGTGTGTGTGTGTGTGTGTGTGTGTGTGTGTGTGTGTGTGTGTGTGTGTGTGTGTGTGTGTGTGTGTGTGTGTGTGAGTGAGACAAAGCTGTCTTGATTAGTGGTAGTGTTACAGAAAGGGTTTATGAAAGGTAAGGGTCAGTGTTAGTGTTGGGACAGGGGCAGAGATAGGGTTAGGGTTAGCAGGTAATGGTATGGTGGGACAGTGGTATGAATAAATGTAAAATCAGCATAAGGGTTTGGCTGCTTTTGCAAAAGAAAGTAAGTAGATCAAGCAGACAGAAATAGTTGGGAATGACAGTTGTTCTGATCTGCACTGCATTAATCCTTTCAATTCACATTCACAGTATGCTGTGCAAAGTTGTTGATGATATGGAGGTCTGCAAATTAATGGATGAACAATGAGGAAGGTGCAGCTGCATTAGGCACATACCATAAATATAGATGTTTGAGTAGCTTCACTGTTGCAGTAATTACTCTTGGGATTCCCTCCTTGCTGGAGCCTGAGGTCAGCATACATACCAGTGACTTTCATCTTCCCACATAGCCACTGGACACCCTTCCTTCTGGCATCAGGAAATCAGTTATAAAGGATCACTGATGCCATCTTCAGGTCTTTATTTCCTTGTACAGAGTCACTATCAGTACAGGGTAACCAGATATGCAACTTGCCCAGATGTTTCTCTAGTTCATAGTGAAGCAATGGATAATGGAATGGGACTCAACTGTTATGTGGAAGGACAGATGAGAAGGGACACCCACCCCAACCCCCAAGAGAAGAGGCTAAGGGAGCTGCTGGGAGAGAACTGGTACTATAACAGTGATGGTATTTGTGCATCTGCAATTATGGTAACTAGCTAACACAACTGTACTGTGTTCTCATAGTTCATTGCTGCAATAATTACCCAGAGCTAAAGAGGGGAGGGTTGGACTGAGGCTGGAACAGGGAAATGAGCCTCTGTAGGACAGCAGTAGCAAAACCGTCTCTGACTCTGGATGCATCTGCCATTTGGTAATTCTTGGAGAAAGTATGGACAGAAATGCAGGTTGCTGCTTCTAAAATGGAGTAAATCTGCAACTCCTCTAAGGAATGTAATAGTAACAAAGGTAGTCCTAATGAAGTGAGTCCTGATCTTACCAGGAATTGGCTTTCCATAATGCTGGTAGCAGAAGGCAATACAACTGGCAATCCACTTAGATATGGTCTTTTTGTTGCAGGGTCTTTCCTTTCCTTTTGCAAAGGCAACAAACAATCGATCAGATTTTCTATAATATTTAGTCTTATCCAAAAAGAATCTGAGCTGTCTGTGCACATCCAGGGAGTGTAGAGTTTTTTTCTCCTTTATTTTCTGGTTGTGAAAAAAAACTGGAAGACTGATAGACTGAATAAGGGAGAGGTCAGACAGCACTTTAGGCATAAAACAAAGGTTAGTCTGAAGTGTAACACTTACCTTATGGATGACCAGAAAAGGATCTTTACACATAAGGGGTTGCAGTTCAGAAATTCTCTTAGCAGAAGTCAGTGCCACTAGGAAAGCTGTTTTCCAGGTGAACATTTTAATATCAGCTAAGGCAAAAGGCTGAAAGGGAGGGAGAGTTAATTTCTCTAAGCTAAATTAAGATCCCCAGGGAAGAAAATTTGTTTTCTAGGTGGTCTAAAGTGAAACAGTCTCTTAAACACTTTCATGGCTTGATGGGGAAAAATAGGGAGTCTAAAGGCAGACAAATGGAAACGGTTGAAGCATGTATCTGAATGGGTGTATACAACAGCTCTGTACTGTAACCTTCCAAAAGAAAGCTGTGGACCACCTGCAGCCTGGGTTGCAGTGGCAAAATTTGGTATATTTAGAAAAATAACATTGTCTGGTGCTTGGTTTCCTAGCCTCTTTCATGATGCATATGACATCCTTTGAGAACAAATATCTGGAGGGTATAAGTACTGGATCATCCACTCTGCCAGCTTCACTGTTTCCGAGTGAAGATATATTGTGAAGCACTTGTTCTGGGTGAGAAGGTCCACCTATAGTAGCAGTACTCATGGATGTCCTTACATTCACTGCTGCAGTATTCAAAACATATGGGGTTCCCCTGCCGCAGAAGCCTGATATCCAGCCAGTCTGTAAAGACTCCTGCTATTTTAAAAGTATGCCGAACGTAACCAAATGTTCCCTGCATAACATAGGGCATAAAGGTGACATTCGGGCCTACCAAAAAAAGAACTTCTTTGCCGCTAGTCTGAATGTATCTTTTACATCATGGTTCTCTTCACCTGTATCCATTTGCTGCCAGTTGAACGTATTTTCATTCTCCAATAACTAACTATGTCTGATTACTGTACTTGCAAGGTAAGTGCCCCACTGGGGATTTTATTTATTTTCTTGTTTTTGTGTTCCTTGGGATTAATGTCATCCAGGAAGGGTAATTGCCAGTGTGGGAGACAGATTCCCCATAGAGACCATCATGATAAGTGTCTTTTTTGCCTAGGTGTTTCTCATGACCATACATCTTGTTCTATTTGTCAGGCATTTGTCCCCAAAATCATTTGCAGTAGATTTTCTTCCCTTGCCTTGTATCTTGAGAACCAGTGTCTAAGCTACTTGCTAAAGATGCAGTGGAAGGAATCTCCAGCCCAGAGGGTCAGCTGTCAGGGAAGAAAAAGGTGAAAAAGGTACAACTGAAATCTTCCACTGTCTAGCCTCTGTCAAGTGTTTCTCCCAAAGTCATTGCAAACCTGGAGGCTTACTCAGCTGTGTTGTCGGATTTCTCTGCCACAACAGTGTTGGAGGCTGGTGAGGATCTGGCTGGCAGCATGTCCGAAGAGGCTATGCAGGTGTCTATCTTGGATATTCAGAGGAAACCACGGTTGATTTTTTTCGAGGGGCCTAAAGGAGTTCCTCAGTTTTTGTTTGGGGAAGAAGTTCCTGCTACAGTTCTCAACTGTCACCCTGGGTCTGAGTGTTATCAGGACGTTCCCTTAAAAAAAAAAATAAATAAACATGTTTCTTCTGCTTCTAGGGATCCTCAAAGTGAGTGGCAGGCTTTTACTCAAGGATTATTTTCTGCCTTAATGTCCTTACAGCCCCCTCATGGGGTTTCAGTTCCTGCACCTCCTTGGTCCTCTACTCCTTTTTAAAGGCCTACAGACCAGGATGTTTCTGAGGATGAGTAGGATCCTGCTGATGAATCCCTAACTTATTCTACTCAATTTCCTTCTCCTTTGGACTATGGGTCAGAGGAGGAGGAGGAATCTATTAGTCCTGATGTTCCTTCAAAGGAAATTTCCTTTGGGGGCACATTCTCTAGGAGGATGGATTTTTTTCCAGTGGGATTGTGCTCAGGTCTCTGATAGCCTTAAAAGTACTATAGGTTACTGTAGTTGGAATCTCCTAAACCTGTGGCTATTCCTCCTGTTTTAGCAGTTTGATGGAAGCTTTCCCCAGTGCCTGCCCTACGCCTGATTCTCTCCCCCTGCTCCCAAGAAGCCTGACAGGTTTTATAGGGTTCCTGAGGATTGTTGTCTTTTATGTAAGTGTCCTGCTGCTGACCCCTCAGTAGTATCTGTAGCCTTTGATAAGCCACTTCAATTACTTCCTTCGCCCAAGTTATTGCCTTCTGACAAGGACAACAGAATTATGGACAGGCTGGTTAAAAAGGTTTACACTTCTGTTACCCTAGCTTTTAGGGCTATTAATTATCAGACTCGTATGTGTAGGTATGTGTTGACTCTTCTTTCTCAGGCCTGTCAACTTATTTCTGATTTTTCAGACTCTGAGGGTAAAACTTCTGTTTTTTTCTTGTTAAGGGCTTCCTCTCAAGTCATTCTTCATTCTGTTAAATGTAGTTATGATGCGGCAGATGTCTCTACCAGGGCTGCTGCTTTTGGTTCAATTATGAGGAGGTATTCTTGGCTTAGGCTTCAACCTCTACTTGATGATATTAAAGCTAAGTTGATGGATGCCCCTCTGAATTCTAAACTTTTGTTTGGGAAATGGCTGCTGGTTTGAGTCCCTTCGGGATAAGGGCAAGACCTTACAGGAACTTAAACATGTGTTTGTTTCTCATGTGCCTAAATTTCAGAGACACTATCCTGCTAAGCCTGCCTTTGTTTGTAGGCAATCTCGTCCTTCTATGAAAGTTAAGAAGAGTGGCGAATGGGCTCCTCCTGCTAAGACTACTCAGTTTTTGGGAACTCCAAAGCCTTCCTTTCTGGACAAACTAGGCACTGTGTGACTATCCATCTCTTTTCAGCCACATTCCTCTTTCTCTTCACCTTTCTCTTTCTCTTCCACTATGGCTTCAGATCACTCAGGATTCTTGAGTTCTGTCGATCATTCATCAAGGGTACTTCATGGTGTGGAAATCCCATCCTCCTTTTATGGGCATTCTTCAACCTCCTTGGATCTTCAAGATCGCTTGTCTCAGGGTATTATTCAAGAGGTGCCTGTATCCCAAAGGGGGAAAGGCTTCTACTCCAGACTCTTTCTGGTACCCAGAAAAGAGGGCATTTGAAGACCTATTCTAGACCTGTCTCATCTAAACACTTTTCTAAAGGTACCTTCCTTTTGGATGTTGTCCCTTCAGATTCTGTTTCCTCTCTTGTTCCCTCAGGCCTATATGGTGTCTCTAGATTTCAAGGATGCTTATCTTCATATTCCAATCCATCCTTATTTTCAGGAAGTTTTTACATTTTTGGTGCTTCCTATCATTTTCAGTTATCTGCTTTGCCCTTTGGCCTTTCTACTGCCTCAAGGGTGTTCACCAAATGCCTTGCTCCTGTGATTACTTTTTGCAGGCTACAAAGGATCCATATTTCCTTATTTGGATGACCTGTTGATTCAGGCATCCTCTCCAAAGACCCTTTTGCAAAATCTTCATTTTGCCATCTCCCTTCTTCAGAGCCTGGGGGTTCACTATAAATTTCAAAAAGTCTTCCCTGATGCCTTCTCAGGATCATGTTTTTCTGGGTTGCAGGATTCAGATGGTGCCAATGCTTGCATCCCTGCCCCCTCCAAAGGCTTTAACACTCATTTCTTTCTTTCACACTCTTCTTCCTCTGGCTTCCATTATTGCCAGGGAGTTCATGAGAGTTCTGGGTTTTATGGCATCCACTATTCCAATGCTCCCTCTGGCCAGACTTCACATGAGAAAGTTTCAGTGCTTTCTGAAGTCAGTATGGCTTCAAAATGTTCATCCTCTAGAATTTGTAGTTCCTCTTCTTCCTTTTCTCAGACAGGAACTTCACTGCAGGATTCAGCAGTTATCTCTGAATCCAGGTATCCCTTTTTACCCCCCCCCCTCTTCCCTCTCGGGAATTGTTCATAGATGCTTCAGACATGGGATGGGGTGGTGACTTTTGGCTTCCTAAAGTTACAGGGGGTGTAGTCGCCTTGTCAGCTGAAGGAACACATCAGTGTCAAAGAGATGAGAGCTCTTCTTCTGGCTCTTCAGGCCTTTTAGTGTCTTCCTTCTCTTGGCCCTCTCAAGGTTTTCACAGACAATACCACAGTGATGTGGTATATCAACAAGCAGGGAGGAATGAGATCTTATCTTCTTTGCCGGTTAGCACTTCTGGTATGGGAGCTTGCTGTCAAGTGCCAAGTGACTCTTCAGACAGTTTGTATCCTTTCCAGTCAGAACATTGTGGCAGAGACTCTGAGCAGGTCCTTAATTCAGTCCCATGAATGGATGTTTCACAGGGATGTGTTTCTTCACATTATCCACCAGTGGTATACTCCTCAAGTGGATGTTTTTGCCTCCCCTCTGAACAGACAACATCCTCCATTTTGTACGAGTGTTCAGGTCCTCTGCTATGGAAGGTGGGCTCCCTGTCATTCTCTTGGAAAGGGGGGTGGTTCTTTATACAGTCTCTCCCTTTCCTCTCATTCCAAATCTCCTGTTCAGAATTTAACAGGATGCTCCCAAAATCTTGTTGGTGACTCCTTTTTGGCCACAACAGCACTGGTTCTCTCTTCTTCTGTGTCTAGCCAGGAGCATTCATCATAAGTTACCTCACAGGGTAGATCTACTCCCACAAGACAAGGGATCCCTTATCCATCCCCACCTGTCCACTCTTCAACTGACAATGTGGGTAATAGGATTTTGATTCTGAGAACATGCTGCAAGTCCTGCAGGAGGCCAGGAAACCTACAACTAGGAAATCATACTTATCCAAATGTCAGAGGTTTTCTATTTGGTGTCTCTCTCGTAACCTGGACCCACTTAATGTGTATGCTCCTTTGGTTCTCTCTTATTTGTGCGAATTGCTCAATGCTGGTTTGGCCTATTCTTCTATTAATGCCCACCTATCAGCTATCTCTACTTGTCTACCTTTTCCTCCTCCTTTAGCTGCTAGATTTGAGGTGAAACAGTTTCTTAAAGGTGTCCTTAATATTAGACATACCGTAACCCTGTTCCTCCTCCCTGCGATCTTAATTTTGTTTTGGAGAAGTTGATTCAGGCTCCTTTTGAGATCACTGCTTCAGCTTCCTTGCAACATTGTTCCTGGAAGACTGTTATTTTGTTAGTGGTTACTACTGCCAGACGAGTGTCTGAATTTCAGACCCTTAGGGCCTGTCCTCCTTTTTTGATTTTTTATGAGGACAGTGTGTCCTTTCGCACTAACCCTTCTTTTATGCCAAAGGTGGTTAATGAGCTTTATTTAATCAGTCTATTAATACCTACTTTTTTTCCCCTCTCCACAAACTGACAATGAGAGGGTGCTGCATACTTTGGACATGCATAGGCAATTTGGGGTTTATTTGCGTAAGACTAAGGCTATTAGAAAATATGATCAGTTAGTTGTTTCTTTCATCCTTGATCTTTGGGACTTGCTGTAGCCAAGCAAACTATTTCTTCTTGGATTTCTAAGGCTATTTCCTTTTGTTACACATTTCATGGCAATAACCGTTTTTTTGAATTAAGGTTCATTCTACTAGAGCTGTGGCTTCTTCTAGTGCTTTTTTCAAAGGTTTAGATGCTAATTCTATTCTTGAAGCAGCTATCTGGACTTCTGTGCATACCTTTAGCAAGCACTACAAGTTGGATGGTATCTCTAGAGCTAGGGCTAGTTTTGCTAGTTTAGTTCTTCATGGCTTTTTAAGGGACTGTTCTGCTCGTTCCCCCTCCCAAGTTTCCTCTTGAGCTTTGGCATTTTCCCATGTGTTTTGAATACTGCAGTAATGAATGTAAGGACATAGTACAGTTGTGTAAAATCTTACCATACTGGTAGATGTCTTTGCCTTCACTGCTGCAGTATTTGCTCCCTTCCTTCATCCCCCTAATTCTTTACCTTCCTGGATGTACACGTTACCTCTTGGGTTCTTTGGACTGGTGCTCCTCCTGGGGCAATCAGTTCTGTTTTTGGAAGGTCTGAACATCACCTTTATGTCCTACATTATGCAGGGAGCATTTAGTGATATTCAGTGTACCTTTAAAATAACATGAGTCTTTAGTAGACTGGCCAGACATTGGGCGTCCGTTGCAGGAGAACACTATATGTTTTGAACACTGCAGCAGTGATGGAAGGGCATCTACCGTTATGGTAAGATTTTACACACCTGCACTTTCTTCATTGCCCATGCTCAGAAAAATGAAGAAGCAGCGCTGTCTGGGCCAAACAGGAGCCAGAAGGCTCACCCTTGACCAGTCCTCCTTTATTTCATGTAGATCACTGGGGATAGAGGTTAATGGAGGGAAGGCACAAAAAAGTAGATCTGTTTATAGCAAGAAAAAGTTATCTATTCTCCATGCTCCTTTCTCTGGATCTCTTCTGCAAAAATTTATCAGTTGCCTGCTTTGTGAGACAGAAAGATCTATTTATGGCACATGTGAGTGTCAGAGGAAAACTTCCCTTTGTAAACACCCACTCATTTGAATCTAGGATATACCTGCTGAGCTAGTCTGTAAGGTTTTCCTTTCCTGTAATTATTGGGCCAGGATAGTCAGACCCATTCCCTGTGCTAATTCCTAAACCTGCATGGCCAGCCTGCACAAGAGGTACATATGTATGCCTCCTTGTTTTCAATGTACCACATCACTGTGGTACTGTCATAATAAGAAGGGCACTTGGTTTTCATGATGTCCTGAATACTATCAGTGCCCTCTGGACTATGGGTCTATATCACGTTGTCGAACTTTTAAAAGTTCGAACACCATATGTTCGAACTTTAAAAGTTTGACAACGTAATAAAAAAAAAAAAAACACAAAAAACTTACCTGAAGGTTGTAAGCAGGGGGGCAAGCCTCCCTACACACCCCACACCCCCTGCTACTTAAATATATCAACTCCGAGATCGCACTACACTGCAGGAACGGAAAAGCTTCCCTTATGGAGATCTCCATTGCAATGTTCGAAGTTTTATAAGTTCAAACATATGGTTTCAACCTTATGATGTTCGAACTTGTAAAAGTTCAACAACATGAATGGGACCCCTGGACTACTGTCAACACTTTGAGATGTGCTTTAGAAGCATTGCCTTTTCCTTCTTGCCTTGAACTGTTGTCTCTCACACATGGAACTCCAGGCCAGACCTGAAGCATCTGTTTTGAAGAACCTGAGTGCCCATCTGCAGATGGAGAACTCCCTGGTTACTTTGAAACACCTGTAACCACCACTGCAGTTCCATCTTGATACAAGGGGAGGGGATAGGAGTCTGTAAGCTGTGCTGGTGTTGCCACCAGATGTTTTTGAGGTACCACAACAGTTTACTTATATGTAGTAAATCATGGACATACATGATGCCATGTACCCTAGTATTCTATGGTATTCCCTGTCTGAGATGGTTGTCCTCCCTAATGTGTGGTGGAAGTGCTCAGAGAGGAGTAGGAATTTGTCCTGGGGAGGTAAACCTTTTGCTCTCTGGAGTATAGTTCTGCTCCTAGAAAGGTGACTCAGCTGGAGGATTGGAGTTCAAATTTTTGTAGTTTTAGTGAGTACCTTACCCTTGAGAAGTACTCCTTCATCTCCTGGAAGAATGTCTCGATCTTCTCTTGAGAAATTGCATGAATGAGGCATTCATCTAAATATGGAAAAAATATGGATGCCCTTTGTCCTGCAGTAGGCCATCACTGAAGCCAGGCATTTTGCAAAAATCCTGGGGAAAATAGACAAGCCAAAATGCAAGGCACAAAACTGATTGTGTGAACCCCCAGCCTCAAAGGGTGGATAACCCTGTGATTCTGCATTATGGGAATGTATAGGCTGGCATTCTTCAGGTCCTGGGTGATCTTTAGGGCATCTGGAAAAATTACAGAGAGGAATTTCTGCAAGGTAAACATTTTGTGTTCTGAGATTAGAAGAATCTTGTTTGGAGAGGTTTAGGATTGGCCTCCACGGTCCTTAAATTCTTTTTACCAACATGAAATAGAACCCTGTTTGTGCCTATCTCAGTGCTTTGTACTGTAACTATGGACCCATGTGCCATTTAGAATTTGACCCTGCACTATGTTTTGTTGGTCTATTGGTGTGAGTGGAATGCTTGACAGTTTGTGAAGATTTGTGCATTGCATTCTGTAGCCTGATTTTACTTCATAGACTTCATAGATTACTACTAGGCTAATGGCACTTGTGGGCCATTTTAAGCCTAGCCAATTACCCCATGTGAGAATCAAACCCTGCACCTTGTGCATTTAAGGTAACCGTGTTAACCATTATGCCACCCTCCCACTACAAGGTTTAATATCCTCTTTTCATTGGTAATGGTTAGAGAGTAGATGTAAAAATGAGATGATCTACCTCCTAGTCTTTTGGGGAGGAATAAGGAAGAGGGTGTTTTTAAGGAGGGAAAGGGGAGGTGCTCTATTGAGTCAGAGCTACTCCCAGCTAGTTCCCTGAGGCATGTACTCACCAGGCCTTGCTTTAGGGTGGGTTTGCAACTTCTTGAGTTATTTTCCCTTCTTTCCTCTCTTGCTTTTGCTTTTGGTTTGAGCAAAGGAAAGGACAAGGTTTTGGTTAGCAAATTCCTGCACAGTCTAAGTGGAGGGACCAACAAAAAGTCCTTGACAGTTTGCATAGTCTTAGCCTTTTCCTCCAACTTCTTCAGCACATTCTGAGTTTGGGGTCCAAAGAGGAAATGCTTATCCATTGGGGACATCTAGGATTTCTACCTTCACATGATCAGACAGAGATTATTCTGAGAGGTAGGTATGCCTCCCAATAAGAGTCTATTATAACTGCCCTTCTAGATGCTTCTAAAGCACCAAACCCACACATAAGGTAGTAGTTGGCAACTTAAGAACTAGTGTTGCACAAATGCAGCAACTCCTTTTGAATAGCCTTATCCTTAATCCCCTATGCTTTATGTTTCTTGTGATCCAGGGGAGCTTCCTGGTATTTAATCATATGAAACTAGCAGTTCAAAGTTCTCGTGCCAGGGTAGCTAAAGAATAAATCTTTTTGCCAAATCTGTCAGGAGCCGTATTCTCTTAATCATTTGGCAGTACTATCCTGGAAGAGTCACGTATGGGCTCTTTCGACTCAGAAGATACCACTTCATTGTTGGTCAATGTTTTTATACAGGTATCTGTGGGAATACAGCATTCTGTTGAACATATCTGGTTTTCTAGGGGCAAGGGGGCTGGGAATCTGGCTGCAAAGATGAGTCCTAGCTAACATTGTCTCAACTTCTAGTACTGAAGCAATAGACAAAGGTTTTGGCTCAGAAAGACCAAGCAACTGTATTAATCGTTCTTTTGGAATGTAAATATCCCTGAGCCTCTAAGCTAAAGGACTCTCTCAGTTTATGTAAAGTGTCTCCAAATGAAAGGTCCTCAGATGGTTAGGCTGGGACCAGGGTATCTTCAGACTCTAAACTGGCATAAGAGCGTTTGGTAAGTTGCCCTACATACGTTAACAGTTCCTCCTCAGACTCAGAGGATTCCTGTGGGAAATGTTCCCTTTTTCTTTTTCAATAGAGATTCTTGGGGTAGGTTTTTCTCAGGGTAATACACTCTGAATCTCATCATTAAGTCCTGTAGGCAGGCCTGTGAAGAGTGTGGCTTACACAAATGCAGCTGAGGCTGGAGCAAACTGATGATAGCCTTTTTTGTCTTTGGTGGATTAGGCATGTACTCAGCTATGGTATCAGTAGTTAAGGCCATGGAGTGCAGGTAGATGGCTGCAAACTTTGGGGGATGGTGGAGTCATCCAGATTTATGTTTGAGAGGAGATACTGGGAAACCCCAGTATCTCCTCTCAAACAGATTCTCTGGTATCTCCTCTCAAGCATAAATCTGGGTGACTCCACCATCCCCCAAAGGTAATGAGGATCCTGGTATCAGAAGCTGGTGCAGTCACATTGGGCCCAGACACAACAAATATCTGGAAGTGCTTGGCCTAAGCAGATGTCAGTAGAGCTCTCAGCATGGTAGTTTCCATAGTGGTTTCACCACAGGTATCAGCAATTGTGATGTTGTCATAGGGAATTGCATAAGTGCCTCAACTCCTTCTACGCATTCAAGCCTGGAATAGCTGTTTGAAAGTGGGACCAAGCTATCAGCTTCTCTAGCACTCCTCTGTCTGGAATGCCTATCTTTCTTCATTCATGGGGTATCTACCAAGGTACTGGCAGCCTCCATAGTTGACCTAGGCAAGATATATGATCTCTTCTGCAGAAGATAACTCTGCAGAAGATAACTCTGTAAGTACTTAGCCGCACACTTTACAGTACAAGAATTAAAATTAGAATACCTGGGACAGTTGGGCTCATTGTGCTCCAGACCTAGGCAGAACAAGCAGATAGAGTGGAAATCCCAGTGGAAAATTTGTTTTCCACACTGCAAAGAATTATTTAAAGATTTTTTTTTCTGGCATCTACAATATAAGCAACAAAATGCAAATAAAGGTTTCCCAATGAGGTACTTATCTTGAAAAAACTGTCTTTGCATCAATCAATGTTTTGCTGTGTGAAGTTGCATTAGACTTCAATCGCAAGAAAAACTGAAGATGGTAATGGCTGATGACCCTTTATAGCTAACATATTGCTGATAGAAGGAAATGCTTGTGCTAGCCATGGAGAAAGGTTCCTAGGCTAATGGTCACTAGAACCCTTACAAGCCTAGCTGCGCACCCCAAACCATTTGTGTTCCGAGTATCTTGGGTGACTATATGGGGATTGGCATGAGAGGTAACTAAGGATTTGTTGGGGGGATGTGTCAGTTAGGATAATCATTTTCTTATTGATGGCCTCTGTTCGAAAGGGACATGGGGGCCCGACCAGGAGTAAATTTACGATTTCCCATCCAGTTGTTAAGGTTTTGTTTGAATAGGGTCAGGGATGAATTCTAATTTACATGAATGAGGAGCCTTTTCCATAATGCAGGTATCCCTTGGGATACGTATTTGTCTCTCCAACACATTCTGTTCATGTCACAAGTGAAGTTCAGATCCCTGAATCTAGTGTTTCTGGTGTTGTTTGTTTGCATATGTGCAATAGATCCATCAGGGCTGTGTATGAGGAAGACCTGTAAGCCAGGAAAAGATCCCCTCTCAGCAGCCTGCAGGCGAATGAGTACAGAGAGACAGCCTTTAGATGATTGGTGTAGTACAGGGTATCCATGCCCTGATTTCTCTTGGTGAGAAACTTTCATGTGCTTTCCAGCTGTTGCAAGTGTTTTGTTAGATACATTCAAAATAAAACATTGTATGTGATGATAGGAATGATGTGTGCAGAGTAGAGTGGTACTGTAACGTCCATGGATGTGGATGCCATACCATTCTAAAGTTTGGTGATATAGAATGATTTTCATACTATCTTTTCTATGTGTTCTTCAAATACCAGAATGCTGTCTGCATATGTTCCCAAATCCCTTACTACTAAGTTGAATTTTAGGGGTGTTTTATCAATGGAGTAATCAACTTGAGATGACAGTTTTCCAAAGGGCATTATAATGCATTTTTTGACATTGAATTTTAGGCCATGGCTTTGGCACCAATCATTTTGTCTGTGTTAAACCCTCTTGCAAGATATTGAAGTCATGGAGACAATCTATGATAGCTCCCAATTTATAGTCATATGTGAACTTAGTGAACCAGAGGCCTTGAAAGTTAGCTTTGACTTCTGAGAAGTAGATGCCAAAAGGGGCACGCCTGGCATGGAGTCTGGGTACTCTGCTGGTGTCCGGTCTCATGGTGGAGGTAGTCTCACCAATCCTGACTTCTTGGGTCTTGCCTGTGAGCCAGCTGGTAATCCAACAGGTTATGTAGGGATTTATGCCCAACTCAGACATCAGCAGTGAGTGGGGTATTATATCGAATGCCTTGGCTAGGTCAAGATACACAAAATACACTGCTTTACCCTCATCCATTACCTTGTTGACCCTGTCAAAGAAATCTACCAGGTTAAGTAGACATGACCTTCCCTGAATGAAGCCAAATTAAGATAAATCCAGTGTCTGTAGGTTGCACTGTTCTTGTTATAATTTCCATGGTAATTCATTCCATGACTTTGCATATTAAGATTGTTAGACTGATGCTTCTATAGTTCCCTGGGTCAGTTGATGGTCCACCCTTATGGAGGGGAATGACTTATGCAGTCTTCCATTCACTTAGAATGTAGGCTGTTTCAAGGCTGTAGTTGAATAGTGCCTCAAGTAGTCCTGATAGGTCATGTTTTAGACTGTTCAGGAGACAACTGGGTATGTTATTGGGACCCATGGAGGTGGTGTTCTTGACTTTAGTGAGTGCTGCCAGTACCTGAGTTGAGGGGTAGTATGTTGGAGGGGATTTTGCCTTATTATGCTGGGGTGTTGTAGGGGGTGTTGAAGTTCACCTGAATTTATCATCCAGTAGATTTGCTATGTCACCTTGATTTGTGAAGGTGATGCTGTTCACCACCAGTTTAGCACACTACTGTGTGTTACCTTTAAAGTTCCGGACATAGCTGAAGAAGGCCTTGCAATTGTCCTTAGCCTGCAAGGCTATCCTAACCTCATAGCCTTCTTGGACTTAATTAGACCTCTTAGTTTCTTGTTTAGTTGTATAAGAGAACACCTCTTTTTAAGGGAGTTGCTCTTCCTGATTTTGGCCATGAGTTTTCTTCTTTTATTATAAACCATATTTAGGTGAAGATTTCCACCAGTGCAGTTTGCTTTTAGCGTTTGTTTTGTGTTTACTCCTGGTAAGTATGGCAACCTCCATATAGCCATTTACATTTGTGTAGAGACTCTGTGAATAATTCTGCACAGTTAGCTCTGGTTTCAGGGTTAGGGGAAACTTTGAATTTTGACAACTGTCACTTGGTAGGATTTAACTTGCCTTAGAATAGTTCATAACTGTTACTGGTTTAGCTGGGTTTTTCTGGCTTGATTTTTACTTCAAAGGAGACAGCTTTGTGATCTAACCTCACTAGTGCAAGGCTCTCCCATGTTGATAAGTACTAGATCCACTATGTTTGATCCCCTGACTGGAGTATGCACTGTCTGTTCCAGATTGTTTGTGTTAATAAAGTCCAGGAAGCCTTGTGCCTGTGAGTTTGAGGCAGTGTAAGTTTCCCAGTCTATACAGGGATAGTTAAAGTTACCCATGACTAGGGTGTTTGGTTTGATGGTAAGTGCCTTAGTAGGTTTAGTTAAGAGTCGTGGTTTTAGCAGGGTTTTTTAAGGGTAGCTTCTGGGGTTTAAGGCAAGATGTTATATAGTCCTAGTATATGGTACTGCTGTTTGATACACAGACTAGTTTCTGGATTAAGGGCAAGAAGTTATATAGTGCTAAGATATGGTAGCATGCTGCAAGCTAGCAGCTTTAAGCTTAATTCTGTGCAATGCCACAATATTTAACAGGATTTGGACCCAATCTTAACTTTATAGGAAAATTTTAACTGTGTAGGCATTTGCTACTATAGAGGGCACTGCTAAATGCCGCTGCTCGGTGGGCAACTCTGTGCAAATTTGCCTGATTTATAGCAGGAAAAAAAGCTTTAAAACTGACTCCTATGCCCTCTGGTCAATAAACAGCCATGCTTTGAAATCTCCAGGATACTTCCCAACTCTGCAAGACCGGGTAACACCTTCTGCCACAAGATGGATAGTCCTGAAATTTTTTAATGTAAAAGCACAGTGAAAGGTTCTCAAATGCAGATAAAACAATAAACCACTACCAACAACCAAGTCCCTGGCTAACTTACCCTTCTGCAAGGTAGACAAACAGAACTAGAAAAGCCAACAAACAGAGAAATTTCTAAATTTGCCCAAAATTAATTAAATGTTTTAAAAATGCTCAAAAACAGTAGTGTTCACTGTACAGAGCAAGTATTCTGGTATTCGGGCTAGAATTGGGCTTTAGCAAGGAATGCATCCCAAAAGTAATTACTGTAACATTGAGCTACTATGACCAGCTTCACGGTAATATAGTTTAGATCAGGCCCTCTTGAGCATTTATTTCATAAATATGCTGTATGTGGCCTCCCCTGAGGTGAAAAAAAATTCCTAAAGGATGATCCTGAATAACTCTATGGTATTACAGGTACTGAATAAGGAGAAAACAAAGTCTGCTGAACAAACTAGTGAAGATAGCTGCTGACAGGAATTTCTGGTAGCTCCATCCAACTTAGATTACTGTCATCAAACTGGTACCTGGCATTGAAGTTACTAGGACTGTTTCTGAAAAGCAGCAATGATGATGTCTCTGTTTTGGTGATGGTGACCAAAGTGCAAAATGCTAGGCCACAATATTAAAGATGACCCTCCCTCATTATCTTCCAAGCATCCTCAGTTTTTAATGCATCTTGTTCAAAAGTAGCAAAAACTTTGATGGAATTTAGAAAAGCTCAGTTGCCAGATAACATTTATATGTGTGAGTAAAGGTACTCTTAGTTATGTAAGTGGTAAGGGGCATGTCGTTTATAGGTAAAACTTATTTTATGGAAAAGAAAACCTAGGTGGGATTTTTAAATAGTGTTTCTTTAGTTCTATTGACTTTACCTTTGTTTTTATGAAATATTATTGCCAAATTAAACTTTCTAGTATAATCCTTTAAAGCACAAATAGCATCTACAATGTTTAAATGCCTAGAATGAATAAAGAATAAACCTTTTTATAATACGAAGGTTCTACCTTAGTCAAAATTCTATCAGATAAATTTACAGATATAAATTTACAATCTGAATTATGAGTGAAAATGTTTTATTCATTGAAATGAATGCAAGCCTCTCTTGAAAAATCTCAAAACTACAGTAAAAGGAAGCTTCCTTTTAAATTTCCAACCAGTATACTAAATACATTAATTAGAATGACATCCTTATACCAAATGGTTACTCTTTGGAAGTTTGTTTGATGCCTGTTTGATGCCTGCTGGTTTAAAATGTAACCATTTGGTGTAAGGATGTCATTCTAATGTATTTTGTGCACTGGTGAGATTAAAACTACTTTCGGGTTTTCCCGGTTAGGGTCGTCACAGTGGAACTCCGGTCCGCTAATGATTGGCAGTGGATTTTTACAGTGCTGAGTTGCCAGCCCGATGCCCAACCTTCAAAGTAGGCACACCCATTCATGCACGCACCTACCTGCATGTCTTTAACGTCACTTGACCACGGGGAGGACATGCAGACTCCACACAGAAGGTGCTCCAACCGAGAATCGAATGGGAGAACCTCTTGCTGTGAGGCAACAACACTAACCGCTGCACCACCGCGGCCCAAGAAAGCTTCTGGATATATCATTTCATGCTGAATTAACTGCTTGAAAACAGTAAGTACTCTGAAGAGTGTTTACATTTATTAGGAAGTTTAAAAGGAACTTTCTGACTACATTTTTTATGCAGATGTTCTGTTTGATAACAGTCAGCATTTGGAAATGGACTCTCTTTGCATGATGCTGCATTATAACAGACTTTAGAGATATTTAAATGAGTGCTGGATACTTTTTTGCTGTTGGTGGTGTACTTTGAATCCTTGCACAGGAATGTGTATCACATCTGAGTTGTGTTTATATATATATATATATATATATATATATATATATATATATATATATATATATATATATATATGCGTGTGTGTGTGTGTAGGGGTAACCAGATGACTGTATTCAATAATAGAACAAGAGTCTCGAACAAGAGAACAAGTGCATCTTCAACAGCAATTGTGGAACTTTCTAGAATTTTTAATCTTCTTGGAATTTTTATAATTTCTGGAATCTGTCAACTTTCTGCATTATGTTTTCGGGAAATTAATCTGAAACATCATGTAGATTTTTAGTAATAGTTTTGCTCAAATTTCTGAAATGTATGCAAGCTTTATGTCCATCTAGAATATGCTTTGGTAGGGTCTCTCTGATTCTGTTAAATGAATTTTTCCTCAGGTAGATGACAAATGTTGGAAGTGTTTCAATTGCCCAATTTCTAGACGAAAATTTATTTTGTCTCCTTGTGCCAGAACAGGTAACTGTTCTGGGCTGCAATAAAAATAAAGTCACCAAATTGCCTGTCACTGTGTATGACTTTCTATCACAAATTCTGCATTTACAGTTTGTGGTTCCAAGTTCTAGCTTGTATTTGTAAAAGTAATGCTTGTTTTTCTGCTCCTTAGGACTTGTGCAGTTAATATGAAATTACCAGCTGGGGGGGGGTCTCCCTCTATTTATTTAAGTTTACATATTGATCTTTCTGTATTTGCATTATTGAGCATAGCTTAACAATCTGGACTGACGTTTTGGCTAATTAATTTCTTGTTGAGTGTAACAGATTTGAAATGTGAGTAAAAGCTGAAAAAAGTAGACTGTTTAGATATGTACTGCAGTCCACTGACATATAATTTTCCATACAATGCTGCATCTAGCAAATAGAGATTTAGGAGATATTCACAAATGTGTAGTGCTTATATAAAGTAGTAATCATTATGAGACAGTATTTTTATTTATTTGCAGTTTCAAGGAATGTATTTAAATTGGCTAGTTAAGTATCTCAAATATATATTTTTGGGTATTAACTCGACTCATTTTTATCATATGTTCACATAGTTCACATAACTTAGAGAAATGCATTGCAAATACAATGCAGATTTTGGTATTTTTTTCAGTTTTCATTAATTTTCAATCTTTAAGCAGCTTTGGCTCAGAGAGAAATTGTCCAAATATTTCCCACCATGTTATTTCTGGTGAATATTATGCCTCTGGAATAACATACTGCATAAACTTTGTAAAACAAAGGGAAAGAGCCTTTCCATCATCAGGTTGTATTGACCAAGTACTGAAAATATCTTGACACTTATTGTTTTTTTAACCCCTTTATTGAAGTATCACCTCTGACAAAGGCAAACTTATATTTATATAAACGTAATGAAACTCTAATAACAAGTACACATTTACAAACATTATGCATCACATATATTGTTATATATCATATAATCTAAGCAATATTATATAAATTACTCAATTCCTGCCTTCTCTTAAACCTCATTCCTCCTCCAAAACATTTTTCTGCATATATTGTTCGCACAATTTCCATTTTTCTATGTAATTTACTCCTTTTTTCTAAAGATCACATTTATTATTCTTTTATCTCTGTTACAATATTCAGTACTTCAAATATAGCTGGTTTAGGTTTTGATTTCCATTTTCTGGTAATTCTTTTCCTGGCAGCCACCACAATTACATTTTACAAGGGCTTACTGTGTCTTGGCAATTCAGATACTCTGTCCTAGGTAAAAAACAAATTATTTTGTTACACTCCTTTGCTCGCCCAGTATTCCTGACAATGTGCTCTGTAGGGAATTTTTAACATCTGCAAACTCATTAAGCTCCTAAAACATGTGTTCCCAGTTACATTTGTCTTCCCCATCATACCTCCAACATTTGTCATCCTCCTGAGGAAAAATTCTTTGAAGTCTGCTTGGATTGTAAAAGTATGCATGCAAACACTTCCAGGCAAAAATCCTAAATCTTCTATATTTTGTTACATATCTTGGATTTTTTTTGTCAATTGCATGTCTCATCTCTATTCCCAATCTTTTCTGACCTCTTCTGATTGATTCCTGTAGTTATCGTGAAATATTTTATATGCTGTACTAATTATCCATTTTTTAAAAGCAGCTTCTGTTCTAAATTCAATTAACAAATCAACCAGTGCAGGTTTTTCATCTAGTATTTCCCTATCCCTTTCTGTTTGTCTATGCTCTATCAATCCTTGATAGAGAATGCAATCACTAGCCTGCATCTAAATGTCTTCTTAGTCTCTTCCCATTCTGTCTTTCCTTCTCTAATTATTTGTTCCCAATATCTAGGTTTCTTTGCTGTCTTCTGCCAGTAAATCCCAGCTCTCTCTTGTCTATATTCTCTGTACCTCTTAATTGCAGGCATCCTTATCTACAGAATCTCCTTTCTCCATTCACATGTTGGCTTACCTCTTAGTATACTTTCTGCTACTTTATTAATATAATATTCTGTATGACTGTTGTGATTCTCCTTAAGGATCTGGGTCCAAAATACCATTCTTTCCTTATTTCTTGAATTGCCCCCCCCCCCCCCGATTTATCATCATACCTTTCCACTCTGAATTGTAGCTTTCTGCTTGTGTTATGTATAAGAGCCTTAACTGTGTACCTCTAAAATATCCCCTCAAATTAGGTAGCCCTAAACCTCCTTGTTTTATTGGGAGGATCAGCTTACCCCACTTGATTCTTGCCCTCCTCCCCTACCAAATGAAATCTTTCAACACTTTATTAATTGCTGTCCACAATTTGATTCCTCTGGTTGATAAAAATATACCAGACCTGTGTATAAAACTAAAGGGACTGCTTCTATCTTGTTGCCTGTATCCATAAGCAAAAGCTTCCACTTTCTCAGTTTTCGTATTATGTTTTGTTTAGTCTCTTCCCACATATCCTTAACTACGATAACAGAATCCTTTTTAATCCATATTTCTAAGTACTTAATTTTATCATGTCCTCATAAATATGGGTATTGTTGAGTGTGGGTATATAGTTTATAGCTTCAGCCTGTATTTTATCTCCATTCATTTTATACCCCCCCCCCAAAAAAAAAGAGGAACTGTCTCAGAATATTCCACAACACTGAGATGTTCTTTTCTGGTTCCATTAGGTACAAAATAATATCATCTGCAAATAAAACTAACTTTTCTTGAACACTGCACCAATTATATCCTTGAATTTCTGAGTCCCTTCTTTTCTTTGGCAATACTTCTAAATATAATGCAAATAACAAAGGGGAAAGTGGGCACCCTTGCTTGATTCCTCTGTTCAGGTGCAACTTATCAAAGATGAGCCCTCCCACTTTGCTTTTTGCCTCCAATCCCTCATATATCCTTCTAATTAATGTTATTATTTTATCAGGAAATGCAAATGCTTCCATTACCCTACTCATAAAATCATAGCTTACTCTATGGAATGCTTTCTCGGCATCAAGACCCACCAATAACATTTCTTACATTCTGCTGCCCTCTGTATTATTATTGCTCTATTAATGTTGCCAAATGTTTGCCTCCCTTCTGCAAAACAACATTGGTCCATATCTATCAATTTTGGTATCACCTTTGCCATTCTTTTAGCCATTATAGAGATAAACTTATAATCATGGTTTAAAACTGAATTGGAACTATATGAAGTTATATCAGATGGGTCTTTACTGTCTTTAGATATGACAGCCAGTACAGCTTTTTTCCAGGATGTTGATGTTTCCTATGCTTTTTAAATACTATTAAACAAAACCTTCCAGATCTTTACCACTTCCTTCCCTCCCAGCTTCCACATTTCCACTGGAATACCATCTATTCTTGGAGAATTTCCTGAAGAGTGTTTATACATCACCATTCTTATCTCATCTACTCCTGTATTGAGCCTCATCTGCCTCTAACCTTGACATATTTAAGTCTTCCATAAAAGTTTCCATTTGTGCTTTTTCTTGATTTCCCCACTTCTCTGCTTTATACGATTTTTTATAAAATTTCAAAAACATATCTAATACCTCTACAGGAGCTGTAGTTATTTTTCCTGTTATACACTCTCTAAGTTTGGCAATAACCCTTTCTACCTTCTGTTGCCTAAGTCATTATGTCAAAAGGTTTTGTGGTCTGGAATTATTATCAGAAAGCAGCTGCTTAACAACAATCTTTCTAAACTAAACAAAGTCTTCAAAGTAAACTCCAAAAATTCCGAAAAGCACAATGGGGCTGGAAACGCTAAGGATACACCACCAATAACACTGTTTGAAAGAACTTCCGGTAATTTATTAACGGTTAAAATTTCTTAAAACAAAAAGTACATGAGCGCTTTCGTTTGGCCTCTGCCAAACTTTTTCAAAACTCTTTCTAAACTCATGCATATTATCCAGGTACTCCCTTATTTTCTCTTTAACACTCTGCAATTGCCCCTCTTCCTTGTTGGGTCTTTATTATATTATCGAAAAGACAGTTCAGCAGATGGCACTTACATAGAAAATGCCATTCAGCGAATTGTTCATAATGAGATTGTGTACAGTGAAGACTGGAAAATTTGCCCTTTCCTCACTGTAGTGCGATCTCAGAGTTGGTATATATAATTAGTGGGACATGTGGGGAGCACAGCCTCCCACAAGAGCAAATTCACTGAAAGGCATTTTCAATGTAAGTGCCTTCATTGACCTGTCTTTTCGATAATATAATATAGACCCCTTCTCATTCTGTGAGAGTCTTCTTATTTTGTAATACTTTAATCTTTGTCAGCTCCTCTAAATAATTTTTATTCCTTCTTAACCATATCTCTTTTTCTTTTATTTGTACCCTGTTTTTAAGCTCCACTTTCATTTTATCCCACTCACTAGCTATAACTTCTGGAGTTTTAGGTGAAATATAAATGCTTGCCAGAATAATCCCCCTCCCCTTTAAGTAGCCCCTTACTATTACAAATCTGCCATTATTATCTTTTTTCCCTCTTCTATCACTGCTGGAGCTCCTTTACCAATTAATATAAGTACTCTTCTTTTCCTTTGTCCCTGATATTCTGTAAAATATCCATCTTAAAACCTTTTCTTTATCAAATTCACATGCTCACTTCTTTCCAAATGTATCTCCTGCAGCATTGCTATTTGCACCCTGCATTTCTTAGTATAATTAAGTAGTCTTTCCTTTTTGTCTATACCTGTGAGACCATTCACATTCCAAGATAGTAAGGAAAGTGATGTAATTGTGGTAATAACTCATTATTCCCACCTGACAGCTTTTTAAAATGTCTGCTTCTAGCTTTTGTGATATATGCACCCATTAATACCTGACAGAGCAATTCTTTATACATTTTTTCTTATTATCAACATTGGAACCTATGTCACATTTTATAAGACATTCTATTATAATAAAAACCCTCAAAGAAAAAAAAACACATCCCTAGAACACACTTATAAGCTGTTACCACAATACAAACACATATAACTATGTAACCATAATACAAACACATATAACTATGTACATCTTCAAATAAAAGTTTTACATTCCTAATAGGAACACTCTGTGCCAAATAGACAGCTGCTAACACAAGCCCTAATTAACCTGAATTAAGGTAATCCATACTAAGATGCACATTATTGCCTGTGCTTCTACTTACACTAATTGGCGTCTGTTCTTTTTTATCCTTATTCACCTCCCAAATGTGAAAGCAACTTGCATACTTTCAGAAAAACTTTTATCCTTGAAGAAGCCAGTGTTCTATCTTTTATTGCCCTACTATCAGCTTGCCTCCATGGAAAAGTAAGAGAAAAAAGAAAAATGTAGTCCTCTTTTACAGCCTGAAAGACAAGCTGAAACATTTATTGCAAAAGGAAAACTTTTCATTATAATTGGTCTTCTCATATGTACTTGTTCCCCTTAGATCTAAGTACTTTTACACCCCATTCACTACCACAGCAACCCAAGATTAAGCTTATTAATTTAATCATGGTTTTGTCTAGCTTTTCTTCTATTTTTACATTTCAATGCCTAAATTACTTAATAACAAAAAAGAAAGAAAGAGTAGACAAAGAAGAAGAAGAAAAAAGGCAACTGTTTATTTTAAAAACTTTATCACATACAAAAAATCTAAAATGCTTTACTACAAAATATGCAATTTATATTGTGAAAGATTTCATAGAAATAATGTTAAGAAAATGCATTCTTTTATTTACAGTTACTTTTTTACTTCTTCCATTTTTCCAGCCTTTTGTTAATTGAGATGAAATACTCCTTCAGTGTTTCTATTTATTTTAATCATCTTTGAACACACTTTACTTATTTTTTTCCTCTAGATTACTGGAAGCCATGTCTTGTACCAAAGCTGAAGCTTGAACTGCTTTTTGCTGAACAGCTGCAGAATTCTTCCCAGTCAGTGCTTTCTTTTCACCTTTTCTAGTTGATGTTTTTTCAGGCTCTCCTAGTTTCTTCTTTGAAGGCATTCAGGCAGTGTACTTACTAGCCAGTAACTAAATTTTTATGAAGCTAAAAATATCACTGACTGTGGTTTCTCGATATCTGTTTTCACACTGGGAGAGCTGAAGTTAAGCTTTTGACCAGTGTGCAGCCATCTTGGAAGTCAGTAACACTTATTGCTAATGATATTTTTGGCCCTGTGTAATCCTTCAACTATCAGACTGTATATGGTGATCACATCTGTCCCACATGGTAGACACAAGACTTTCACCCTGTAACATGACCACCTGGTAAGCTACCAGGGAAGAAACTATACACCGAATCTGGCTACGAAGGGAAGATGGGGCTGTCCCCAATGTGGTGCCATCCTTCAATTTTCTGTGATTTGTACTGCATGCACTTAGCCTCCTCCCCCCTGGCCAAAATGTATGGTACAGTACATGCAGTGGCAGGTCTACATCAAGTGTGTACATCCACACACTAACAACCCTGACTAGAGTGTGGTTCACTCCTTGGTAAGGTCAGAATCCCATTTTAAGTACTGCAGTATTAATCCATTCCTCAAATGAAGCTCTTGTGGTGGGTTTCTTCACATACCTTCCCCCTCCCCACTGGGCAAGCTGACATCAGCCACTCATTTCCATGCTCCTTCTCTTCCTAGGTTCTTCATCATCCAGTCTGTTGGTTGCACCTAGGTCATCTAGGGAATTATCAAAAACAAAACCTCTATTTAATTTTAATTTATTCATTTGTTAACCAGGTAAGAGAAGTAGTTCTCAGACCCTTTTCATCCATGACTTCCACCAAAAGTGCAGAGGTAAATAGAATATTTATGGACAGGTTAGAATATTCAGTCAACAGGCATGTTATGGGAAGTGAAAGAAAAACAGAGAAATCTCCTGCAGTCATGGCAAGGATTTGCAAACTCCTGACAGAGATGTTCTGAAGTCAGGATTGAACCCCTGATGTTAGAGGTGTGAAGCAAGCATTACAGACCCAACAAGTGAATCTATGATATATACATAAGTTGTCCAATTAAGCAATGCCTGTGGGCCACAGAGCTCTCTATATTTCAACCCTTGTCACCAATCATTAATCACGAATCTAGTGTAGCAAGTAGTTGTACTTGTCTGTTTGCATTTTGGAATGCAGTGGCCATACCAGCATAAGCTCCAGGTGTTGCTCCTTATGCAGGCTGAGTGGTCCATGTTTAATTAAAGCAATGGCACTGTAGCTGAATCCATCTTCTTCTTTATGCCTTGCTCATGTACAAAAACAAATGTACTGAGTACATATCCAAAATGGTGCTGGTAATGGTGTTTTGCCCTAGTTTGTTCTGTAATGGCTTTTGACTTAATTGACCTTCTCCAACTATGACCTCTCATTTAAAAAATAAAAAGTTAGTTTGCCCATAAATCTGGACTTCTGCATATGTTTGCCTGATTCCCAGTAATGCATTCCTTATTGAAGAATAACTGTGCCCTTATTTCTAGTAACATGTAATGTTATTGTTTCTTCTTTCATCTGTTATGATTATAAACACATTGTCCAACAAGGCATTGTGTAGGTCCTCACAAATATTTCTATTGTCTGTTGATATACCAATGTATTTGGTAATTGCTGGTACACATGGTAAGTCCGAGTAACTTTAGTTAAACACATATCTTGAAGTTATATATTATGAACTCAGCCAGGCACTTGCAGCACCATTAGGCACCCTATTCAACCAAACACTGAGTACTGGCTTTGTACCAGCTGAGTGGAGGACAGCCGCTGTCATCCTTTTACACAAAGGTAGAGCATCCACCGATCTGGGAAATCATAGACCCATCAACCTAACTAGCCTGATCTGCAAGGCCATAGAATGGATTATCATGGACCTCATTAACAAGGACATTGGCAGCCTCCAGACACTTGATCCCACACAGTTTGTCTTCACCAAGGGGAGGTCATGTCTGCTAAATTTGGTTGACTTCTTTGAGACAGTCACCAAAGCCATGGATGAGGGAAAGATGGTGCACATCACCTACCTTGACCTGGCCAAAGCCTTTGACACTATTCCTCACTTGGGCATAATAGATAAACTCTCTCAACTAGGCATCAATACATATGTTACCAGATGGGTAGCAAACTGGCTCATTGATAGAACCCACGTAGTCAAAATAGGGGAAGTCACCTCAAGCAGTAGACCCGTAACTAAGCAGTGTACTCCAGGTTCTGTCTTGGGGCCTCTGTTATTTGGGATATACTTTTCTGAGGTGCAGGTCAAAACTAGTGGGCTATGGCTGACCATGTTTGCAGATGACTGCAAGCTGGGTGCTGTCATCAATTTCCCTAGTGATGTGGACATTCTCCAATAGGGTGTCACTCAGACAAATGACTGGTGCCAGAAATATGGCCTCAAGCTGAATACCAAAAAATCCATCATCATCCCTTTTGGGGAGAGTGATGTCCCCACAAATTATCACATTAATAACAATGTCCTAAGCATGCAATCAGTCGTGAAGGATTTGGGCACCCAGGTTGATAGCAACCTTACTTTTGACCACCATGTTGCTTCCGTTGTATGGAAAGCCTTCTACATGGCCCACCTCATACGTAAGGGTATCTCATCTAGGGACAAGGATCTGTTGTAAGGCCCATTATTGAGTACAGTGCCCCTTTCGGCATGTACCTTGCCGAGACCACAGAGGTTCTTCTCCAGGAGTATCCAGGACCTCAAACATCTGCCATACACAGATAGGCTTAAAGCCCTATCCCTGTACTCAGTTTCATACAGACTCCTCAGAGGTGACCTGTCTCTGGCATACAAAGCGATCATGGATCCCACTTGAGTAACCCATGTGAGCAGCCTTAACTTGGTCTGTGACATCAACAAGTCTTGTTGGCGGGACAGATTTGTGTCCCAGAGACTCCCCCATGTATAGAATAGACTCCCTCTCCACATCAAGCAGAGTACCTCTTTACCCCTTTTTAATTACAACCTGGATAACTGGCTGGGAAACAGAAAATATACTCCTGGGATTCCACCTGTGTCCCTGCTGGACAGGGGTATCAGGTGCTGATTTGTCTAAATATGGGCTAAACTCTTGGATAGGCTTATAAGGCATCAGGGCCAATAGCCTAGTAACCTCCTATGATCCTATGTTGTACTACTGCATATACTGCAAACACATTACCGTTCTGTTCTGCTCTCCTTGCACAAACTGAATCCTGTGTGCACTTATATTATCCAGCACAGGTTTGTCACGTAGTCACTGCAATACATGTAGATAGTATTACAGACCCAACAAGTGAATCTATGATGTGCACAGAAACTGAAAAAAAAAAAAATGGAAGAAAATTTCAAATGCAGTCCATCAGATAATGTCACCGTTGCTTGGTCTTAATCTTTTTTTAAAGGTGGCTCAGTCAGAAGTTCTCATCAATAACTGTGTTTATTTGAGCTCCAAAAGCCCAAGCATTCTATGTCAATCTGAGAAACATTACAGAGGGATTACCAGAAGGGCAAACTGCTGGAATAAAGGGTGAGCGTAAGTAGATGCCATTAATTTATACAAGCAGACATGATTGTTTTAGAATGTAGCTAATAAAGAAATGCACAGGTATGCTGGGAATGGCAGTGCATTAAGTGAAGTGGTGATGAGCTGCGGTGGTGGTGCTGCGGTAGCGTTGTCGCCTCACAGTTAGACGTTGCCTGTTCGATTCTCAGTTAGAGCGTCTTCTGTGTGGCGATATGCGTAAATGGGTGTTCCTTCATTGAAGGTTGTGCATTAGACCTGGCAAGCCAGCACATAAAAATCTACTGCCAATCATTAGCGGACCGGAGTTCCACTGTGGCGACCCCTAACCCGGGAAAAGCCGAAAGACACAAACAAAATATACTACTGCGGTGATCATGGTTTACCTTACGTGTAATAAATCCCTTAATTACACAGCAAGACACAACATACTGTATGGATAGTCATCAGCCACAAAGCAATACATGTTGCTCATTATCAGAAGAGCATATACTTTGCCAGGCAAAGCCTGCTGAAGATATGAAGCAGAGCAGTTTACATAATACTAATACAATTTACCAAGCTGCTGAGAACCTAAGGCAGTGTATAATAGCTAAGCGTCAAAGATTAAAAAGCATATTTATGCAAACAGTGAAAACTTAAAGGTGGTATGGTCTGTTTAGGAAATATATATACAATAATACAAAATTCTGGTGATGTCCTTGACTTTTGCAGTCATTAACAAATGTGTTATGAGACCAAGAACTGAAATACAAGAATAACCCTCTCATGAAGCAGTAAGTTGTTTAAAAACACATAATACTGGCTTTCATGCAGCATTTTTTAATTTCACATTAAATTATTTCACTTACTGTAAGTTTAATTCATGCCTGTATTATGTCCATACTTCAGACTCCAAGAATGTTTCTTAAATAAGGAGTATTACAAATTATTAAATCACAGGTTGATGAAAATGTTAGTGACTGTGCAGACACAGAAACAACTGTGTTTAGGAAATAAAACTTAACTCAGATTTGCTATGACCTTGGAGTCAGTAGTTATACTCAGTCAGAAAGATGTGAATAGTTGGAGAACAATCTCCCACCCACCTAACTCCATTCAAGAATTATTTTGAAGTCTTCACAATTTGACCAACCATTTTCAGACAGTAGAAGTTTTGTCATATTATCACTTGACAGTTTGTAGTGAACTTTTTCTGATCCCTGCATTCAACTCCACATTATAATCAGTCCTGTGCACCTTTGAACTTCTTCATTGTGATTCTCCTCCAGATCTTCAGCAAATACATCAATTTTTCCACTGTACCACATGAAATAAAAATGCTTCCTATCATTATTATTATTATTATTATAATTCTTGTTGTTGCTGTTATTTACCTTGCATCTTTCAGATACATAGTGCAAACATATTGAGTTGCAGCACGTTTTTCTCTAATTTTTGCCTTTCAATATCTGTATGTTTCTGTCATGTACATATGTCTACCAGTGTTCATGGCACGCATACTATTGGCTGTATACCTATCAACATACTTTTTTCGTGCTGGAAATCTATTAAACCCAACAGCTGCCATGGTCTGAAGGAGCCCTACTACTGCAAATCCAAAGTATTTCTGTCTCGAAGAAAGTATTTCCAGAGATTGTGTCCCCTTAACCACAAAAGTGCCTTTGCTTCTATCAGTATCCATGCAAAATATCATTTAAATTTGAAGGATGTTTGTAACAGGCATTGGTTCAAGATTTTCTCTTTATATAAATGTTTGTGTGTATTTTTTTCTGGAATTTGTTCTGTGTATGTCTATAGTTAGACAGATATGCTGCAAATCAGGTATTGCAAGTAACATATTTCCTGGGTGCGCTTATCAGTGCCACAGTCAGTAAATCCAGTTGCATAAGGTGACTGTGTTGAAGACGATATAGCACTTCTTCACTGTGTGAATATGAATGCTGGTGAAGCAAATGACCTAAAGCACTAGAACAAAACAGGCAACACATATATATATATGTATCTGCATACCTGCATGCACAAATAACAACACAATTTTCTTTTTTTATTTTACTGTTTGTTGACCAGGTAAGTCCAGTGGACAAATTGTTACTTTTGGGAGAGTGACCTGGGAGTACTGCCTAGTTTAATTACTTAAGAGTCACACAGTAGGTAAACAGAGGTGGAAGAAAGCAAACCTGTGCCCTGGGCACAGAACGCAGCTCATTAACAGTTTAGAGCTTTACTCCTGTCAGCTGACTGCCAGAGATGTGTCATTCTGAAGACAAGGGGAGCAGTGTGGAAGGTAGAAAATACCTTATTGGCCCCAAGTTATACACTGGTGGGTGTGTTGTTGATAACATCTGCAAGTTTTGCAGATAGGAAGCAAAAAGTCACACAAGGCTAGGGTAAAACTTTGCCTCTGTTTTAGGTCTGAGTTCAGAAGGTGTATGTGCATTTATCTCTAACCCTAGAGTGATTTCTGGGGAGGAGTCCTCAGTGAATAAAAGGTATCTTTAGCAGAACAGAGTTGCTAGTCAGAAAAGAAAAGTTGAATGAAGGTTGTACCTGTGGAGTTTGCTTGTCTTTGTGGGAAGCTGTTGGGAGTCTTCCCTACCTGAGGGCATAGTACTGCCTGCACTGTGAAGGTACTAAAGGTAATGGCATTTTGGACCAGCTTTGAAACCTGTTTTGTGTGAAAAGTGTTGCATGTGAATAAAGCCATCCTGAAATGTTATTTTCCACAAACTGTAAGTATTGTGACTGTATTTTATTTTTCTGTTTCCTTCTATTTTGCCAAAAAGATGTTTTTGTTCTTTTCCTTTGTAAAAATCCCATAACGAGTCTTGTAAAATTGATGATTAAGAGTGTTTCTGTAACTGCTGATCAGAATTTTGACAATATGTATAGCATACATTGGAAGAGGTCTCTTTGGTTGAAATAGTCATTATTTACAGTGAGGAAATACATTTGACTTCCTGCTTAAACAAAATCAGTATAATTTCTGCTTACTTATTGCTCATCTTAAAGCCTGCAAAATCAATGGATCAATTTCCTGCAATCCACAGCTAGCTTAAGTTGAGCTGTCTTACAACCCTCACTATGTCTATTAGCTGGAAATGGTCCTCCATGAGTATCCACAGCTAAACGTGTTACATTTCTGAACTAGATCCACACATAGGCTTCTGGTTCTCCAGAATTCCTTCTGGTCATGGTTCGTCTAACAGTCTTCACTCTTGTCACAAAAATTGTTCTCTAGGAGATGCAGATGTTTATAATGTTATGGAATACAAGCCCTCATTTTAACAAGAACTCTTCTAGGTAACTCACTTCAGATTTGTAACTAGTTTTCAGTGCTGTAATGTATAGAGTATATATACCAACACATTTTTCCTGTAATATGTCTGTTGCCCTTTTATAAATGAAATAGCCACTTTTATAAATGCAGTAGTTACTATGACACAATGTTCTCCCCTCCCAGCAAAGAACCCCTGGTTCTCTACTGAATGAGATGGGTTGCAGGACTGCAGTAAGTGCACTGCATTCTTGTGGCTGTTGCTAGGCCTATGTCTGACAGTGAAATGGAAGGGCTGTAGTGACAGAACTCATCTATATAGCTTGAAGTTTACATCCTGTCCTTTACGTAACCACTGCAGGGGATGAATGGTCTGTTAATAAAGTGAAGCTACACTCTTAATAAGTAATACTGCAAAGAATTGAATATCTACTTATATGTTCCTACCTTATGACAGAGTACCTTGTCTTCATCATACTGAACTTTCTACTTAAGTGGTGGTCTGCATGATTTTCACCACCTATATCCTGAGATAACTCAAATCCAAACCCAACTTTAGATGAATTGCTGTATACAACAAACAGTTTAGTTAGGTCAGGGCCAGTCAAGACTGACTCCAAACATGAAGTAGCTTTCAGTCAATTAAAAGCCTCATCTGTTCTACAGTCCACTTTATCTGGATAAGCACTTTACCTTTTGTAAAATCTGTCAGAACAGGTTATTGTAGCTAAGCTGACTATAGACTTTCTATAATGGCCTGCTACTCATACAAAAATCCTTTCCTTGTTGACTGATATTGTGCATAGTACAGTTTTGACAGCTTCTACTTTGTCTGTTTGAGGACAGGTTACCCCTTTCTCAGTCATATACCATAAGCTGTGTTAGCAGTAAATCCTGCCTGTCTTAAGAGTTCTGCCCTCACTGAACTTGGATAAATGTAATTGTTGATTTTCTGAATAAATTACTATGTCATCAAGGTGCACTGCTGAGTACCAAGTATGTGGTTTCAGCTCTTTATCCATGAACCTAAAGAAGCAAAAGCTCTATGAAGGCCAGCGGGTAAGACAGTATAAAGAGAAAGACCTTTGTGGAAAAGTATGTATGCTCTTTGGCTTCAGGGGGGAGTGTGATGTTCATAGGTTCATAGGTTCATAGGTTGGTACTAGGCTATCAGCCCTAGGGCCTATACAAGCCTAGCCATAACAATTCCCTGGCTATTTCTTCCCACATTATTTACTTTCCTGGACCCCTGTCTAGCAGGGTGACTGACGTGATCCCTGGGGTGAATTTCCTTTCTCCCATCCAATCGTCAAGGTTCCTCTTGAAGAGGTCCAAAGAGGCACTCTGCTTGACATGTATGGGCAATCTATTCCAGAGTCTGGGGAGTCTCTGGGTCAGGAACCTATCCATCCAGCATGTTTTGTTTATCGTGATGACAAGGTTTAGATCCCTGGAGCGTGTAGCTCTGAGGGATTGGGATTTCTTTAAGTGTAGCATGTCCAACAGCTCTGGGTTTGACATGGCCTTGTATGTTAAGCAGGGTCATTTGGGTAAAGCTAGGGTGGTCAAAATCCTTGCTTTGTCTAGCCTGTCTTTCTACTCTAGCTCATCTACTCTGGGCACTGGATAAGTGTCAAATATGAGCATCTCAATCAACTCCTAGAAGTTATTACAAAATTGCATGGAGCTATATCAATAGAATCATGATATATCGTTTACTTTGGGACTCTAATAACTCTCACTTTAAGCATAATTTTAAATTCTTCACTAATTGCTTTTCATTGGATTCTAGTACCCTATATGGTTGCACGTTTACCATCTCCCCTGGCACAATTTCCATATACTGCTGAATTAACTCTGTCCTACCAGGAAGCAATGGGGTCAAAAACTAATTCTCAGCAAGAATGCTATTACGTACTGTTTCTAGGCCTTTGACACCATTTTATCTATTGAAATAGCAGTGATAGAATTCCCTGCTACCACACTGCTGGCATCTGTCTCAGCTCCCATGCTGACTACAGCAGCTTCAGCTTCCCTCCATGGTTTTTATTACATTTATATGATATATTTATTCTTGTCATTTTTTTCCAGCTTGTCTTATTCTATAATTCACTTTTTTTATTTTCTCTGTCACACCACAGGTCCTTACTAGGAATACGATCTCAGCGGAAGGGACTAACACTAACACTTTGTACTAAATTCCCAGAGGTTAGAATTCCTATTGTACATCCTCTTTTGCATTTCTTGCACCCTTTTAACATATTTCTTAACTACTGACATAATTTTCAACCTGCTTTACAATTATATGCTTTAGAATGGCAAGTTTTGCTTCTTCCCAAGTCTCCTTTGTTACTTCCATCAGTCCTCATAGATGTCTTCAGTATAGTAACTCAGATGGTGTAAATCCTGTTGAAGCTTGGGGTAATTCTTTTACAGCAAAAAAAAAGGTGCTATGGAAGTAAATGATAGCAGTTTTTATCATTTTTTTTCTATGACCTTCAGAGTTTTAAGTGTTCCATTCATACACTTACTCCAGTAACCCAGGCTGACACACTGCAGCTGTTTACTGTTTTACTTTAAAGCACTAGCAAAGCTGATGCATTGTCCTGGACATAAATGAGATTCCCTGGTCTGTAAATATTTCTTTGGGTATCCCCATACTTATCAACTATCTTTGATTTTGCAGGGCATCCCTGATTTTGCATCGTATTTTTGCTTTGTTCACTGTAAATTTGATTTTATGGTAAATCACCGAGAATCACAGTCAGTAATGGCAGCCATTAAGAGTTTCATATGGCATATTGTTGAAACATATATGTTGATGTAAAACCTGTTATTCTATTGACTTTTTAAGTGAATTCAAATAATATTTAAAAACTGTCACTGATTTTTTGGCCTTTCTCCTACCATTATTTTTTGTTTTGTCCAAAATTCTTGAACAAAGAAGTTGAGAGGTATGGGAATTCCTACTGTGGAGAAAAGTAAAACTAGCCCTTTGGCTAGTGACTTAGCACTGGCTTTTCATAGTAGTCCTGCTTCAGGAAACTGAGTAACATAATTAGTATTCACTAAAATGTATTAGCAGCTATTACTTTTCCTGGGTTTAGTGACTGTTATGTCTTTGGACCTACTGATAATTGTGGGGAAATATCAACATTTATCAGGGATATCATCATCTCAGGACAAATTCCTCAAGACACCATATTTAAACTCCTAGATGTCCAAATCTCCCAAAACAAGATTAATTATAATAATATACAGATCACCCTGTATCTCCCCTTTTGAGTATGATAGCTATAATTAACCTGCAAGAATAAACAAACAAAAAAATCAAAGTGGGAAGTCACACAAACAAAACTTTTATTGTAAAATACGTAGCGCTTTTGTCCTTCAATTTTCTGGGGTGATTTTTAAGAACATCAATACACACTGGCAGTGTATATTGTAACAATTTTAAACAATTATAAAAACTGTGATAAAACATATATCAAGCATTCTTTAAGCTTACTAAAACCAATTATAATGCCTGTGCCCTAAGTTTTAGCACACAAATCAAACATGCTAACTGGTGGGACACTTGCATTCTTGCATTTAATTTTACCTGCCACACTAGTTCTTAACTTTATTCATTTTGACATACAATTTTAACCTTTCTATCTCTTGCTCTAGTTCTTTAAAGCTGAGCAATCAATTACATTGTGAAGAAATATGACTGGATAACCTTTATTTATTTATTTATTTATTTTACATTTGTTGACCAAGTTAGTCCAACTGAGCATTTAGCTCGTTTTCAGTGGAGACCTGGGGAGAAAAGCTCCACAGTGAATTTATAAATTTTACATACAACAGTTCAGAATTCATACTTACAACTAGCCAACAGTTATAAGATAACATTTAGAATGAATCATACAGAGAAACACACAGGTCCAGCGTAATCAAGGAATGATGTGTTCATAATTCCTGTTGGGTTATTTTACATACAACAGTTAAGAATTCATACTTGCAGCTAAAACAGACAGTTATAAGATAACATTTATAATAAATCATACAGAGAAACACTCAGGTCCAATGTCATCAAGGAATAATGTGTTCATAATTCCTGTTGGGATTATATACATTATTAGTACAAAAGCAATACCAAGGGGATAGGTGCTCATACAGTGGGACAGAGGGGTAGAAGTTAATTATGACAGACAGGGGAGGGATAGATGCTTATACAGTGGGACAGAGGGGTAGAAGTTAATTATGATAGACAGGGGAGGGATAGTGCGACAGAGGGGTAGAAGGTAATTATGATAGGGGAGGAGAGGAAAAAGTGGGAGAAGGAGTAGAAGGGAAGCATATAGAGGGAGAAATGGTCAATATAGGAAAGAGAGGGCTGATAGTGGGGGAGGTATTAGAAATAGGGGGTAGGATTGTTTCAGGGAGGATAACTACAGTGACAGGACTATTTGTTTGTTAGGTATCTTTGAGTGGCTAACTTGAAATGCTTGGTATGGTCAAGGGACCTAATTTCTTGGGGAAGTTGGTTCCAAGTAGTGGCAGGGTTATAGTTATAGAGTAAACATCCTGTTTTGGTTTTTGGTTTATAAATCTGAAGCAGGTCTTGGTCGGAGCTACGTAGTGTCCTGGTTGGAGAATGTTTAGATATAATAGGTAGAGGGCTAGGACAGAAAGATGGTAGATAGAGGATAGTGGATATTTATTATAAATACATTGTGGCACCAGGATTGTGTTTGGTATTGGAAATGTCACCTCCTTTCCTGTGTCCCTTATACACTTAGGCCTTGCAACCCCCCTCCCCCAATTTCCTGAACAAGGCTGGGTAGATGATGTTGAACAGTTTATATTTTTGAAAGTGGCAAATTTTTTAAAAATCAAAAATTGGAAATATGTTGTGTCACAATCTGCGGAGTATAAAACAGCAGTGTCACTTTCTTGAATTTACATCTGTATTTTAAACAAGCTTTAGTAGATCAGCATTAACAATTTTCACCTTCTTATCCTTGTGACTCTTACTGATTTGATACACCAGAGGTCCTACCTGTTTGACTATAGAGTGTGGTCCAATCCAGTCTGAAGCAAAACAGCCATAAAAACAAATCATTTCAGCATAAGTTGCTGACACTGCTTTAGCTGTACAATGCAGCTGAGTCTCCTAGCATCTTGTAACCAATCCTGTTCATGTGTAATAGTGAAATATGAAGGCTGTGACCCCAGGCATGGGTCAAAGGGAAAATTCAATGCCATTTTTCTTCCTGTCATATCTTAAAAGATGAGAGTTAACATTGGGTGATGCCCTTATTCCCAGCAAGACATCTGGCAAATGAATGACCCAGTTAGGTCCCCTCTCTATACAAGCTTTAGTAAGCCTTTCCTTAGTGGTTCTATTTATTCTTTATACCATTCCATTAGAGTGTGGGTGATATGGAACATGAAATCCCTGCTGTATTCCTAACAGGTTACAAACTTTTTTTATAACCTGACTTGTGACTTGAGTACCATTATCAGATTCAATGATATGGGGCCACTCACATTGTGAAAAAATATTGTTCCATAATGCAGATGCTGGAGCTTTTACTGCCATGCCCTTGGTGGGAATAGCCTCCACTCACTTAGTGAAAGTTGTCACTACTACCAACAAGTAGCAGTAGCCCCATTTTACTGGGACAAGAGGTCCTACAAAATCTAACTACACTGTACCACGGCACGCTCTCTCTGAAGCTGGTACTCTTTGTAACTGAGTTTTTTTTTTGTGTGTGTGTGTAGGGTTTGTCTGCAGACATGTTATGCATTTCTCCTGTGTTTCCTTATACAACTTTTTTAGCTGAGGATACCAAAACTTATGCTATATCAAAAGGTCACATTTTCTGGAAGCCTAAATGGCCTAGCAACTGGTGGTTGTACTTCATTAACTGTCTAGCCAATGATTTTGGTATGTAGGGCAAAAGTGCTTCTTGCTCTGTTTTGTACACATGCAACTTTACTCCATTGTGCTAGTTAATCAGCATCTCTTTGCATGTTCTGATTCTTCACTAAATCTGCTTCAGCTGTTGAGCTCTCCTGGCTCAGCTCTGTGATACCTCCCACTTTGTTCTCCTCCCACTGTCCTGGATTTAAGGGAACTCCCTCTTTGGCAGCCTTTTTTGCTGCTGCATCACCTATGGAATTGCCAAGAAAATGAAGATCACTGTATCTTGCTTGATGTGCCTTTACCTTGCAAATGCTCCATTTATTTTTGTTTTTCCACCCTAAATCATTTAATTCCTTCAAAACAGCTGCATGCTACAAAGGTTTACATCTACTGTCAAGTTCTCTTCTGTCTCAAATTTCTAAATATATGGTGAGGGCTGTTGCCACAAAAGAACTGTCACTAATTACGTTCAACTGATTGGCTCCATACTGTTTTATAGCATATAAAATAGATTTCAACTCAGCTCATTGTGCTGATAGATACCCAAGAAGGGTGATAATATGGGTCTCTGTGTCTGTAGTGTTTGTGTAAACTGCAAATCCTGTGTAGTATGTACCTTCAGTAAATCATGACCTGTTTACATCTGCCATCTGCATTGAACTGATCTGAACAAGGTGAATTTGGAATTCTGTCTATCTGTTCCTCACAAATATGTGGGGTCCCTTCATACAGCAACTGTTGAGACAAATAATATTTTCCCCAACCTCTACTAATATAGTCTTCTGTTCTAAAGCTATAATCCATTTAGAAAGCGTAGCCTGATTCATAGCTCTACTTCTGGCTGAATACAGTAGGGTCTTAACTGTGTGATGTGGTGTCTGTACTATTATTGGAGAAAACTGTGTAATGAATTCTGACTGTTGAATTCCCAAATATATAGCTAACAAAGCCTTTACACATGGGTGATGACCCTTTTTCATTGATGATCACATTCTACTGAAAAATGTGATAGCTCTTAGCTTAGCTTAGTTTGGATACGTTGTTGTAAGGTATGTAGTTATTTCTGGAGCAGGACTGCAGAGATGCTGTCATTTTCAGATGTTGCTTGCAAATAAAAAAGATATTCTGCTGATGGCATAATCAGTTCAGTAACTATTGCAAGTTTCTGTTTTGGTGTGTCCACTACATTCTTTTTCCCCTCTTCTGACCATACTACAGTTGTATTACTGGGTTACTTTGCATCAATCATTTTATACAAAGGGTCTGCCAAGACTCCAATAGTTTTCTATAAATTCCCTGTTATAATTCACAATTCCTAAAACTTCTGCAAATCTTGAATTGTGGTAGGTAATAGAATACTCAAAATGGACTGCACTCTTTCCCTGCGTGGGGTTCAGACTTGGGGCTGTACAGTCACCCCCAGAAATGTAAATGTCTGTTGCTTTAACTGCATTTTACTAGCATTGACTTTAAAACCAGCATTTTATAAGGTTAATAAGACATCATGTAGTATCTACAAGTGTTCCTTTTCTGTTTCTGTCTGTATCAGGATATTATCTATGTATTGTAAAACTTTACCACCATAATTCAGTGGCCTCAATACCCATGCAAGTGTCTGACGAAACAGTACTGGAGAATTTACAAAACCCATTGGTAAACATGTCAATTAGATGCTGGGTATTCTTGAAGGTGAAAGCAAAATGAGGATTCAGCTAAAGGTATAGTAAAAAATTGCTAAATTACTTTTTGCTAAATTAATAACTAAGACTGCGGTGGTGGTGCTGCGTTGTCACCTCACAGTTAGACATTGCCCGTTCGATTCTCGGTTAGAGCATCTTCTGTATGGCGACATGCATGAATGGGCGTTCCTTCGTTGAAGGTTGTGCGTTAGGCCTGGCAAGCCAGCACGTAAAAATCTACTGCCAATCATTAGCGGACCGGAGTTCCGCTGTGGCGACCCCTAACCAAGAAAAAGCCGAAAGACAAACAAAAACCACTTACTCAGTGGATCTAATGTGACAGCCATTTTAGGTGTAACAGGCAGCACGTGTGTTACTGGGAATGGTGTACTTATCTACCAGCCTTAAGTCTAATAGTAATCTGTAACTACTATCCTATTTCTTTACCAGCTACATGGGTGAATTTGATGGACTTGACCCTTTATTTTTATTTATTTTTATTTACTTTTTTATTTAAGTTTGATGACCGGGGAAGTCCACTGGGCCAAGAAGAGCCCATTTTCAGTAGAGGCCCGGGGAGAAAAGCTCCACAATAATTGCAAGTTACATTTCACATGTTACAAAAGGACATAGTTCATACAGCTAATTAAACATTTACAGATACGCTCCATGATATTTGCAATTGGCTTGTCACAATGTTACAAAAATGAAAAGACATAATTCAATACAGAAATTTCAGCATTTACATAAAGTGAATATTTTTGTTATAAACTCAATTGTAGGTTTAACATTTCAAAATATATAGTAACCACGGCTTCAAAAGTGGATAAGTAGTTTATTTTAACGCACCAACACTACACACACTGCATTTTCATCCTGTAAAACCAGAACTTCTTCAGAAAATACAATTAAAAAATCAAATATTCCTTATATAGTAATAAAACAACATCAATTAATTAATAAATAAACTTTTTAGCATTACCCTTTTTAAATAATTGGACAATGAGTAAATATAAGCTAATGGAGCACATCAAAAGCTATGTAACGTCAATTCAAACTCTTTTCACTTCCTTAAATTTACTAAAATATATGATGGTTTTCCAACCGTTTCATAGGAACCCAAATTTAACAATTGGTGGTCAATTGATTGATCTAAAGAAATTCCCTTTAATCATGGAGTTAACTGTACTCGATTTATAGCCTTTTCTAGGAGTACCAGTACAGGATATTTTAAAAGAAATAGAACTCCCTATTTCCTATTTAATTATAGTAAGACAGCTAAAAGACTTGGTTATAAACTATTTTAACAACTTTGAAATGAAAGGGGAAGATTTAATCATTTCTCGTAATCTATGGGAAGCGCTGTTGCAGGATAGAAAATATATAACCGTAGCATATAAATTGATAAAAGAGAGGAAGTATAATAATTATATTCTTTTATCGAGTTACTGGAGAGAGAAATTGATATTCCCAGACGACAATAAGATATTGGAGGCATTTAAATTAACATTAAAGTCCGTATCCCTTCAGAAATTGGTATTTACGCAGCTGATGATATTTAACAATGCATACTATACTGCCTCACTTTGCACAAATTTGATGCGAAGAATTCACCCATATGCCCACATTGCTTTGATCAGACAGCAGATTTGCTTCACATGTTCTGGAGTTGTAAGTGCATTTATAAATTGTGGAATTCATTAAAATTGCAGTTACAAAAAATGGGTTACCAAAATTCAACACTCTCTTGGGAGTTTATGATTCTTCATATTCCCCCAGATAATCTAAATAAATCAAAAACGATTGTAATTATGAATATTTGCCTATTAATGAAATTATATATAGCCACAAATTGGTTGAACCCAGCCCAGACATCATGGGAAAATTTCAGATTGTTGGCAATAAAACACATCTTAGCGCATAAACTGTTAATTAGTGATCACAAGAAAAATATCAACAACATAAAAATCTGGGAGCAAATTTTTAATATTATTTTGGCTTAAGAGGTTACTATCCACTTTTTCTCGAACCAGAATATAGTCTAAATCAACCTTAGATTAGATAGAAAATGTACAGAAAAGACAGATTGTTGGCTTGGATTTGTTAATGTTGAATTTTTTTTTTTTTTTTTATTTTCCTTTTGATTGTTAGTGCTGTACCTTTGATCAATACATGAGGTTGATATATATGTGAAATTAACCAATGGAAGCATTTTGTATATATTGTATATAATGTGTGAATTTGTAATATGGTTGTGAAAAATAATAAAAAATGATTATTGAAAAAAAAAATTAATAAATAAACGTTTTAACTGTTTCACCCCTGAATAAACCTACTTTAAAATTCATATTGTTTTCAAACATAATCAAATACATTCTCCCCGTTGTTAAAATAATAAAGTAAATAGTATACCAGTAAAATTCAAACTTCTTCTATGTAAAGTGAATGCAAAATTTTATACAAAAATTAAATAAATTAAATAGATACAAAATTTATTAATTATTCATGTATATTCCCCCTACTGCATGATTTTATCACAGCACCATCTTTTTAGTTAAAACAACCATCATGGTTCTAAAAAAATCCTTTTTTTGTTTTTTCATTTAATCATACATCCAAATACATATTTTTGTTTAATTTCATATTCTAATGGGAATATGATATATTCAAAGAAATATATACCTTGTCCATTAGAACTAAATATGAAATGTGCAATACATGTACATATAAACTAAAACCAATTTTACAATTTGGCTGACCTAAGTTTCAGGACAGGAGCCAGGGAGATGTGGTCGTTAAGGCCTGGAAACCTATTCGCTTCCAGTCTCAATTGCCAGAATAGCTCCCTAAATTCTATAGTGGTTTCCCAAGGCCCTCCCCGTGGGTCAATGTCCACTTTCTCAATAACAAAGAAACAAAAAAATGCTTCTTTGCATTCTGTACTGTGTTTGTAGAATGCATCGTTAACATCCTGCTTCTCATATCATTCAGATGCTCATAAATTCTTCTTTTAAATTCTCTGTGTGTCTTTCCTATATAAAAACAACCACAGATTTTACATTTACATGTTCAGTAGAGGCCCAGGGAGAAAAGCTCCACAATAATTGCAAGTTACATTTCACATGTTGCAAAAGGACATAGTTCATACAGCTAATTAAACATTTACAGATATGCTCCATGATATTTGCAATTGGCTTGTCACAATGTTACAAAAATGAAAAGACATTATTCAATACAGAAATTTCAGCATTTCCATAAAGTGAATATTTTTGTTATAAACTCAATTTTAGGTTTAACATTTCAAAATATATAGTTACTAGCCATTAGTAGGTTAGGAAAATATTATGCATGGAGAGGCTAATAGTATATTTGAGATTGGAGAGTAGAGTACAATAGATATTAGAGAGAAAATTAGTTTTTAGTGGGGGAAGGATTGTTTTGGGTGAGATGAAGTAATAGTAGAGGTAGTTGGATGAGTCAGTGCAAGGTGGAATGGGGGTGAGGGGTTTAAGTTGGAGCGTGGCAAGGGCATTCCCATTTGGAAGAAAGATGAGAGAGTTCTTACTTTGGCAGTAGCAACCAGACCACAGTCTGTTTTGTCCTTTGCCCATTACTCTGTAAACCCTTGTATTAACTGATACATTAAATTCTGCATCTCATCTGTCCAACTACTCCATACAGCTTTTTGCACAGCTCTTCTGCCTGCACTACTGTACATATTACAGCATCTTTATTTCTCCACAATATTTTGTTATTGAAATCTGAAGCAACACCTATTCTTGACATAATATCCATTCGCAAAATGGTACTGTCGCACTAAGGATGTAATGAGAAGTTTACTGCTGCCTTTTTTGTAAGCTGAATAGCTTTATCCAAAAATCTGATTTTCAAAGGCTTGCTGCTAACTGCAGCTACCTTTGACATTTTACATTCTGAAAGCATTAGAACTGTACTTGGGCCCTTTGGCAGAGATATGTTTGTAACTGAAATGGATGCCCCTGTATCAGTTAGTACATTGTTCCATAATTTCTTTCCCACAAACAAAGAAATGCAAGGTCTGCCATCTTTACCTACTTTAAATGATGTTAGATACACCAGCTGATTTGGTGCCAGGCTGCCACACCCCTCATAAATGTTCTGAAAATCTTTTTCTATAGCACTAGCAGCCACATTGACGTGAGCTAGAGCATACTTCTGGTCATCCCTCTGTCTGGAACTTTGCGCATCATTTATACTGTCATTGACTGCACAAGACTGAACTGTTTCTGCAAAGCTAGTAATACCGCCTGAAATCTGCTTCCGCACCAGTACGGTATTTGCAGTCTCTTCAGAAAACAATAAATCTGTTTCAACATCAGACTGAGTATCATGTGCATCTGAAATCATACTGATATTAGGAGCTGAAGGAACTGTTGGTGCAGTGCCTGTTTCAGATTTGAGACTTTCCAGACTAGGATGCAATTAACCACACTGAGAATAACAAGGTGGTCTGTCAGTGACCTCACTCACTGCAACACAATCTGATCTTTTAGCCTGCATCTTCTTACTGGGAATGACTGGGACTGGTTCATTGATACTAGCTTTAACACAGTTGTTTTTCCACATCCAGCATTTAGGTCATTGCTTTTTTTATATGCCCTAACTTTTTATTAAAAAAAAAAAAAAAAATTCAACTGCAGATCTGTTTTCTGCTCTGGCTGTGTTGCTTGTACTCTACTAACAGGTACAATGTCTGTCTCTATAAAATAGATTTTATCACTTGCAACTGATGCTTGCAAAATCTGCTTTTGTCTAATGACTAAACGTTCTGCCTCTTCCAGTGTTTTTGCTGTAGCAATCACATTTACTTAATGGCAGTATCAAGTCCCTGAACTCGGCAAAAAAAACTCATTCACGTTTATATGCATCATCCTATGCCATTTGTCTCTCAGAATAGTTGTGCACTAATGCATATGCTAAAGAAAACAACGTTGCAGTTTCCATAAGGTTGTCTATTCTAGTTATTCTGAATTGATCTAATGACCTGGAATCAAAGCACGTTTTCTGTGTTAAAGCCTGTAAGGCAGCATATATTTTTTCCCATATGTTATGAAACGGTAGCTCGTGCAATTCAATGTAACTCTTAAGAGTCTTTGCAAGAAAAGCTTTAAAACATTTTGATAGTTCTCATCCCCAAGTTACCCCAGTATTAGTGGACCAATCTTCAAATACCATAACATTCGGAAATAACCCCTTCCTGTCTCCCAGTTGTGTAACAGCTGTCACAGTTTTGATCTGTGATATTGTTTCTGAGCTGCGGTTACACACATTGATCCTACAGCCAAACTTTCTGATTGTTGTGAGCCCTGTCCTTGATCCCTTGTGTCTTTCGCATTAGATTTTAAGTACTGTTTACTAGCCTTAAGAACCTCTCGTACCCCATTTACAAGTTCCCCTGCATGCTGTCTAAATTTTGTAATACACCTATACTTGCCTTTAAGCTTTTTTATAGCTCTCTACCTGCATGTTTTGCTCACCTTTGGTATTATTAGTTACTGATACTACCAAATCTGTAATTCATACACTGTGGGCACTGCACCTACTGGGATTGTTGATGTTTGAATAACACTGACATTGCTGCCTTTATTACTGGATTGTCAGTACAACACATAATTATGCATACCTAGGATAGCTGTATCAGTAATTTGAAATTTAGCAGTTTGGAGAAAAATTTGCTGTCACACTGTGTAAGTGTTTAATAACCCAATTCATAAATTTTAACCGCACCACATCAAGTGATTTAACAGCAGAAATATCTAGACTTTTTGAGCATTTACTACTGATTTAGTTATGAAATCCATGCTAAGAGAAAGAGGAACGCTTACATAATGAAAAACTGTTTGTGTTGTTTGCTGTGGCCTTTTGCTGTATGGAGTTTACTGTCTTATGTCTTGAATGTCACTGGTGTCTTGCTGAGAAGCTTATTTTTCTTGAAAATGCCAGCACAATCTTCTGCGTTAGGCTACTGATACTTAAGAATAGACTGGAAAAATGTGTCACCTTAAATGGTTGAAAAATAAAAAAAGATATGCTGCAAATATTTAAGACCATTAAAAGGATCAAGCTGGCTGCTCGATTTGAAATTGTATGAAAGGTTTATTCACTCCAGCTTTTCTGATAGGGATCTCCACAGTTGCTGTGGGGTTCTGGGAGTTAGTATATGACACTTTCCCAAAAACAGCCTTGTTTAAGCACCATTATAAGAAAACCGAGCTCTGTTGCACTGGATTGCTTAATATTAGCTTATTGCAATGTGCAACATAAAATAATAGAATATAATAACAGCAGATATAAATGTCACAGAAGCATATTCAGATGGTATATAGCAGCATAATATGTCAGATAACGGAAAGCACAAAAGTATTCAACAATATCTGAACAAGTCTTCAACCAGACTCAGAGTTCTGTCCTAAACATACATATCATATTACTTCTGTTCAGTAACTTTCCTCTGATAGCTGTATCCACCCCTTCAACCTTCATTCCTAGGCCTTGTCTAGCAAGTGTCTAATGGTGCCTAAATATTCTTTATCTAGCATTATTCCATTGCAAGTACACATAACATTCCCTTGAGAAAGGATCATTCTGTAGTTTTCCTTTGAAAGCTGTCATTTATGCACATTCAATGCTTAGTCAGAAAAGTTGACTTTTCCCTTCTATTGAACTGCCTTTTTCTGAAACTGTATGCATAAAATGAAGACACAGGCCTGACTGCACATATTCAGGCACATGCATGGTCTATACTAATATGTTTTATTCTACCTTATATCTAACAGTTACTTGTAAGTAAATCGCTTACCACACTTTTCGGCCACCAAACCAGGACCGAAACACTAAAGGTGGAGGAGTGTCAATATTCACCAAGGATATTCACACCACCAGGCTAGTTGGCCAACACAATGTGTCTGAAATTCTCCAAGTGCAACTAACACTAGGTAAGACTGCAATCCAAATTGTAGCTTGCTACAGATCCCCCACCATACCCCAAGATTCTCACTACACCTTTCTAAACATACTGGAAAATATTAAGATAGAACCAAACACCCTAATCCTGGGTGATTTTAACTACCCTGCCATTAACTGGGAAAACTACTCATGTCCCAACACCTTTGTGCAACGGTTCTTGGAATTCATAAATTCCAACGCCTGGATCAACTAATCCATAGTCCCACCAGGGGCTCCAATATCCTAGACCTGGTCATTACCAACATGGGAAATCAATGCTCCATACCTATGGTCACCCCCTCGTTAGTCAGGTCTGACCATAAGCTAATCACCCTTAACATCCACATCCCACCCCACCCCCAGTAAAGAAACCACCATAAAAAACTTCTCCAAAGCCAACTTCATGCTACTCAAGTCAGAAGTGACAAACTTCATGACACCCATGCAGACAGGAACTGAAAGTTCAACTGCTGAATCCTACACTAAGGCACTGTACGAGCACATCCACTCATGCATGAATCGCGCCATCCCAAACAGAACCAAAATGCTCTCATCCAAAAAAAGGAAGCCAATCTGGTGGTCCCCTGCCATAAACAAACTTTACAACAAAAGAAAGAAGCTTTTGCAGAAAAGAGGAAAATCCCAGGATGCAAAAAACTCCCTTACTAGCCTCAGTAAGAAACTGAGATGCCTCATAAAATCCTTCAAATCTAGTTACGAAAATAAAATTGCCAAAGATTCCAAAGACAACCACAAAGCATTCTATAACTATGTCAAGAATCTAAATGGCAATGCTCAGATCTGCTCTGAGCTAAAACAGAATGGCATTAAATATACTGATCTGAAGGATATTGCCAGTATCCGAGAACACACAGTCGCTGTAGCCCAAAGGTCTGCTCCAAAAACCAATAGAGCAAATATGTAGAAACAAATTGGAGGCTGACCACCACAATAAATGGAAGAAGTATTTAATATAAACAGACAAGCGCTTTCACGTGTGCTTAATAAGTGCAGTATATGCACTTTGATCACCACAGTTCAAGAATTTGAGCATCCAATTTTGAACTATAGGTTTGAACCTCATCAAACTGCCACATGTGAAAGTAAGAATCTTATTTACTTGGCTACCTGCCAGAGATGCACAGCGTTCTATGTAGGAATGACTACTAGAACCTTGAGAGAGAGGGTCCTGGAACATATTTTAGACATCAAAAAGGTTGATACTAAGAATGCTCTAGCCAAACACATCTCCAAAAACTCAACACATTCATTTGTATTTAGAGTTTTACAAACAGTTCTACCAAATTCCAGAGATGGAGATAATTTTAATGATTTAGAATTAGTAGAACTCTCTTGGATTTTTAAACTCAAAGCTCACTATGAACCAGGGCTAAATCAATATGTCAGCATTAGGGCTCCTCTGAAAGGGTGACTTCTCAATGACATTTGAGGTTGAATATTGAGTATATAGGTACATCATCTATGTTTTTCATTGTAGGAAATGTTTATATGTAGATTTTGGCAAGCATTTCACAGATTGTTCTTATACACATCCTAGACACACACACAGTGTTTAGGTCAGAGAGGCTCATTTGTCTCATATGTTTAGCTAAGACATTTTAGTCAGATATAGTTTGATCCATTCCCTTGCTATGTATTCATAGGTTAGAAATATACATGTTTATGTTTTTACTAATATATATTTGTAATGACATATACTTATTATGCCATTTTTAACCATACAGAGTTTGACTTCGCCTATGAGGTTTGATCCTGTACATGAGATTAAGTGATCTTGATTTAGTTGCTTTGAAGAAATCATTGCACTGATATTCATAGTGTTTATTTGACATTACTGCTTAACAACAAGTGAGTTATATAGATGGATCTATCTTTATCTATATCAACATTTATTTGCCTACATATTTATTCATCCACAGTTGCATTTTTATACATATTTATATCTATATAATAGTTTATATCAATTAACATGTTTATATTTATACATTTATATTTTTATACTGACTTATATTTATATACAGACTCACCTTTATATTTATACTTATATTTTATGCCTTCATTACCATTGTTGGTTTATTTAATAAGTGTCAGATTTCATCAAATGTAATAACATCCTACCCATGTTTTAGAGAACCAGATATCATAATATCTATTTTATTCAGCATCAATACTTTTGCACATACACAACATGTTTACAGGATACATCTGATGCATAGCTTTTAGAATTTATACTTATACTTATGTTTATATGAGAAGTACACATAAGAGTTTTATAGGACATATTGTTTTATCAAGTGTTATTGTTGTTTAATAACTTTTTAAAATTTCTGAATGTCTAACTTTGTTCACTTAGAATTTCTATTTGTTTGACTCTGCTTTTTGCTATAAGTTGCAGTATTTACTAGTGCATTGTCTCTTTTTAATTGAATGATTTTAAACACATGCTTGCATTTAGAATAATTAGATCAATTAATTGAATTATTATTTTAGGACTGCCTATATATACAGTTGAATTTTAAACAGTTAGTTGTAAGGATCTGAAGAAGCGTGTCTAAGCAATGCGGAAAGCTTGTCTGTTTATATTAAATACTTCTTCCATTTATTGTGGTGGTCAGCCTCCAATTTGTTTCTACATATTGCCAGTATCCTGGCAGATCGATTCAGTGCCAACTTCACCCCCCTCTCACCCCCTAAATGGCCCATCTCAATACTGGAAGATTGCCAAATTCCAGTAATAATGGCCACACAGGTACAAAACGCACTCTCTAAAGCCAAGAATACAGCATCCATGGGTCCAGATGACATCCCGGGCTGTGTACTACATGAACTACAATATGAACTGGCACCTCACCTAAGTGTCATGTTTAATCATAGCCTCACCTCAGGTTTCGTGCCCACTGAGTGGTGCAGAGCTACAGTTATCCCAATCCACAAGGGGGGATCCACCTTGGATCCCGGAAACTACCGTCCCATCAGTCTGACAAGCCTTATCTGCAAGGCCACGGAGCGTATTATCATGGAACTTATAAACAAAGACATTGGCAACCTTCAAACACTGGACCCCACCCAGTTTGGGTTTGTGAAGGGCCGATCTTGTCTCCTGAACCTGATTGACTTCTTTGAATCAGTCTCCAGAGCCATGGACAAGGGTAAGGTGGTCCACACAGCCTATCTAGACCTTGCCAAGGCCTTTGACACCATCCCCCACTCTGGAATCATAGATAAACTTACTAAGTTGGGTATTAATCCCTATGTCACCCAATGGGTTGCTAAATGGCTTACTGATAGAACCCACACTGTAAACATAGCCAACTCCAAATCCAGCTCCAGACAAGTGACAAGTGGAGTACCTCAGGGTTCAGTCCTGGGGCCGCTCTTGTTTGGCATCTAGTTCTCTGAAGTACAGGTCAACACTAAGGGACTCTGGCTAACAAAGTTTGCAGATGACTGCAAACTGGGAGCCATTATTGAATCCCCAAATGATGTGGATACTCTACAAAAGGGCCTTACAGAAACAGATGCTTGGTGCCAGAGACATGGGCTCAAGCTCAATGCCAAGAAATGTATTGTTTTCCCCTTTGAGAAAAAACATGTATCCATGAATTACCATATAGGTGGCAGTACACTAAACACAGAAAGTGTGATAAGAGACTTAGGGACACAGGTGGACAGTGGTCTCACCTTCAATAACCACATCGCCACAACAGTCAGGAAATCCTTCTATGTGGCACACCTCATCACGAAGGGCTTTTCATCCAGAAAAAAGGAGGTCATTGTCCCACTGTACTCATCCCTCATTAGACCCATTATAGAATACAACGCCCCATTTGGTATGTACCTCTCAAGGCATCTGCAACAACTGGAAAGGCCTCAGAAATACCTCACTAAAAGAATCACAGGCCTAAAGCAGATGCCCTACGCTGACCGCCTTAAAAAACTCCAGCTATACTCTGTCACATATCGTCTACTCAGAGGCGATCTCTGCTTAACATACAAAGCCATGTCAAACCCAGAGCTGTTGGACATGCTACACTTAAAGAAATCCCAATCCCTCAGAGCTACACGCTCCAGGGATCTAAACCTTGTCATCACAATAAACAAAACATGCTGGAGGGATAGGTTCCTGACCCAGAGACTCCCCAGACTCTGGAATAGATTGCCCATACATGTCAGGCAGAGTGCCTCTTTGGACCTCTTCAAGATGAACCTTGACGATTGGATGGGAGAAAGGAAATTTACCCCAGGGATCACGTCAGTCGCCCTGCTAGACAGGGGTCCAGGAAAGTAAATAATGTGGGAAGAAATAGCCAGGGAATTGTTATGGCTAGGCTTGTATAGGCCCTAGGGCTGATAACCTAGTACCAACCTATGAACCTATGAACCTGTTCTTACAGATGGTAACATGATCACGGACTTCCTGCTTCTGTTCCGAGCACAGTGGTGACTCAGAGAAGCAGGGAGGGAGAAGAATGGACCCACAGGAGATTTGCTGCAATAGTGGCATTTTTACAAAAACAGTCAAACCTTCAGTTGTTAAGGATGGAGTGTCAGAAGTCTGCAGGAGAGAGGAGTAGGCAGGCAAGTCTTCTAATTTGGAGTTGTACTGTGGCGAGTCAGGAAAGAAGGCAGTTAAATCTTCTGTGGAGTTCTCAGATATTATGCCAGCCCAGGAGGGAAGAGGAGAAAATGGCCAAGTCTTTGCATTAATGAAGCTCAGAAAGGAAATATAAGGAAGGAAAAGGAGGCAAGCCTTTGGCTGACTCAGTGGATTTGTTTCAACAATCTATGTTTGGAGAAGAGGAAGAGCCAGCAAATAGACGTGTCATTATAACCTTCCAATCTGGGGGGTTGCAAGATGATTTATTAATGGAAATGCTTAATGCTGCTGAACCTGAGAATGGGAGAGAAACTTCATGGGGCTTCATTATGGACAAAATTCAAGATGAAGAAGTGAAGAAAAACTTGTTTGCAGAAATGGTGAGAGCAAGAAAAGAAAAAGGAATATACAAGTGATCCAGGGATAAGAATGAAAAAAAACTTTACTGTTAGAATGTTCAGTAAAGAAGAGAAAGGAACGGACAGGTATAAAGTTTGAGATAATGTAATAATGCCTTTAGAGACAAAGCCATTTGAGGTAAGAGCTTCTATTCACATTAATATGGAAATGTTCTGTGATATCATACTTAAGACTGGTTACATGATGGAAATTTTCTAGGAGAGTTTGAAAACAAGAAAGATTGTTATCCATGGAATAGGTAAGTGTTTAAAGCATTTGGAAGAGAAACAAAGAAAAATACATATTCAGTTTAGCACAGAACTGGAAAAAGAGACTTTGAAAAGACATTTAAGTAAAATGTGTAGAGACATTATAGACATTTCTAAAGTTTTTGATAACAGAGGTTCATGGACAGGGGAATGGGATTGTAATATGGTATTAAAAACGGAAAATTAAAATATTACACATATCTCTATATTATAAATGCCGAAGGAGACAATTGTGTTGTGAAATACTGAAGCCAACCAGAAACTAATTTTTTCTGTAGGAAATCAGATAATTTAATTAATAACTATGATAAAATAAAATTACATAAATATGGATAAATGGGGCACAATGCAAAAATATGTGATTTAAAATGTTATAGATGTAAAAACAATAGTCACATGTAGATGGATTGTAATGAAAGTACAGATGTTGTAGAACGGAAATCAGACATCAACCAAAAAAGACAAAGAGCAAGAGCAAACTCAGAAAGAACAAGAAGTAGTCAGAGATGATAAGGATAAAATGGAGAAAATAGAGAATAACCTAATAAAAAGAACTTGAGGAAGGTTCAGGAATAAATGATAATGAAGATGTGCAATGAAATATAGTAAAGGAAAAGAAAACATTGATTGGTAACCAAGGTGAGAGAGAGGAAAAGAAAATGTATAAGAACCAATACAAAAGGAAAAAAGAAAGGGAAATGATGAATAGAGTGAAAAAATAATTTAGCAAGAATACTTACAAAGAAGAAAAGAACAATTGCAAAATTGTAGCCATAAATGCAGACAGTATGAAAGGCTTGGGAAGAATATTACTTATTTTGTAATGCTGCAAAAGACTTGATGCAGATGTAATTGTTTTAGAAGACATAAGATTTTAAATGAAATTGAAAGAGTATGGACAGAATGTTTATGGGGAGGTAATGTAATGTAGAATCTGGGAAGAGAAACTTGTACAGGTAGATGTATTTTATGCAAAGATTCAGTTAAAATATTAGATGTGACTTTTGGTATAATGGGTAGATTAACAATTTTAAATGTAAGATAGAAAGAACAGGTATATAGAATTAGTGCTTTATGCTTATGTTACAAGTAAAGAAAAGGAAAATATGTTTCAACAAATTTTGGATTATATAGTAGCAAACATGGATATTATAATTGTAGGGGACTGTAATTGTGATTTGAGAAGAAAGTGAAAAGGAAGAGAATATTAATAAAATGTTAGAGGTAATTAGATGTGGCAAATTTAGTATATGGAGATCTAACAGATGAACATATAAAAGAGAGGGGTATAAAACAGAAATAGATTAATTCTTGATATATTCAGGAATAGAGACAACAGAAGCAAGTATAATAGAAACAGGGTTTTCAGGTCATGTTACCATTTGGATAGAGATTAAGCATAAAGAAGAATATACAAAATAGGAACAGGAATAAAGGTAACTAATGAAAAAATGGAATATAAAAGGAAAATTACAGTAATGGAATATTAGAATGATCACATCAATATCAGAGGTTGCTATAAAAATTAGTCTGACTGGTGAATAGTATTTAAAGAAAAATATCAGAACTGTTACATAGAATGGCAATTAGATAATAGGAGGGAAACACAAAGACATTATAATAAGTTAAGTAATGAGGCATTTAATAACATAGAAATAAATGATAGAGAGTATTTTATTAAAGAAAAATAATTATATGAGATTAATCAAGATAAAATTGAACACATTAAAAAAAACAAAGATTTTTTTTGCAAGGAAGAAAGGAAGAAGTGGCTCCATATTTAATTTAAATAAGGAGGATAAAGGCATACTGAGAGAAATGAAAGGTGTAGCGGGGGTACTACAGAGTAAACAAAAGATAATGGAAATAGTGGTAGAGAATGTAAAATAAATGTTTAAAGAAGAAAGATAGAAGCAGTGGAAGGTAAAGAAGATTTTAGGATGGGATAATAAGGAATTACAAAGAGAAATATGTTTAGAAGAAATGAACGGAATATTAGCATCATTCAATATAGAAGAGAGAGGAAGACCTGATGGAATAGAATATCAAATGTATAAAGATATGTTATTCTGGCAAAAAAAGTTTTTGGAAGTATAAAATGAATGGTTAAAAGAAGGATTTAAGTATAAAGAATTATGCAGTGGTATTTTAAAGTTTACATGAGAAGAGGGATACAAAGAGAATACAGAACTTTAAACTGGTGCTATTAAATAATATAGACTATAACATTTTTATGAAGGTTATACAGTAAAGAATGGAAGATAAAACTCATAACATAATAGAGGAAATAATATAATGTTGTCAAAGGGAAAGGAAGTCAGGAGTTATTAAAAAGAAGTTATGTACTTTCCATAATGTTCCATGTTTGTAGTCCTTCTCGCCTATATTCTTGCTGGATGGGTTCAGAGCCGATACTAAAGCTCGAGAGCTTTTACTTGCTCAAGGTGAACCCCTATCCCATGGTGCCTCACGGCAATTACCCAGATCCATTTTGCAAGAAAGCAATAAATACCTGTCAGGTAAGAATATGAAAGAAGCTGTATAAATACAGCAAAAGATTAGAAATATAATCCATTCCAAGTAGGCTATAAAGAACAATGTCAGGCAGCACCAAAAAGGGGGTCCACCAGATCCCCCAGAAACAGGAAGGGGGCTGGAGGGACAGACGCAAGAATATAGGAAAGATGGACTACAAACATGGAATGTTATGGTAAGTACATACCTTCTTTATGTTATGTAGTCCTATCTCACCATAATTCTTGTTAGATGGGACAGCGTCCCTAGCATCTTTATCCCAGGTGGCTCAAGTAAAGAGACTCTTCAGCACAGTGGACCCAAAGGATGACCTGTCCCGGGAGGCCAAATCCAATTTGTAATGAGTGACAAACGTATGTGGTCTTGCCCAAGTAGTTGCTGCACAAATAGTATCAATTGGGAGCCTAGATCTAAAGGCACATGAAGTAGCTACAGCCCTAGTAGAGTGACCTTTAGCTTTTACAGGTAATTGTCTACCAGCTTGTTGATAAGCAAAGGATATGCAATCCAAAAGCCATTTCGAAAGTAATTTTAGAAATGGGCAAGCCTTTCTTTTTGTCAGAAAAGTTGATCAGATCTCCTGAATTCTTTAGTCCTGTATATATAAAACCTGAGTATCCTGCAGACATCTAGCTAGTGTAGTCTATACACTGATTTATTAGAGTGGCTAGGAAAAAACACAGGTAGCTCAATGGTAGTGTTCAGGTTGTGCTCTAAGCATACCTTAGGAAGAAAGGAAGGGTTTGTCCTGAGAGAGACTCTATCCTTGTGAAAAATAATGTAAGGAGGTCAGATAGTTAGAGCTTGTAGTTCTAAAACTCTCCTAGCAGATGTTATAGCTACCAAGAACAAGGTTTTCCATGATAACAATTTTAAGTATGACGATGAGGATGGCTCAAAGGGTGCAGACATCAAAGATGAGAGAACTAAGTTTAAGTCCCAGGGTTCTAATGGTTGTTTTATTGGAGGGACTAAGAAGAAGAACTCCTTTTAAGTAGGTTTTACACAGAGAGTGCTGCATGATTGGATTCCCCATGAAACCAAAATGGAAATTGGAAATGGCAGTTAATTGTACTCTAACTGTAGCGGCTGCCGCTTCTTCATGAAAAATTGTTGTTAGGAAGGATAAAATAGATTCTAAAGGAGCCATATATGGATCTAAGCCCCTATTCGTAGCCCAAAGGGAAAACCTTTTTCCATTTGCTAGAATATAGTTTCTGAGTGGAAGGGTTATGGGATGAAATTAGGATGTGTTTGACAACTGGGGATAAGGGAATACACCTGGCTATATCTGGAATTGCAGCAGCCATGCTGTCAATTTGAGGGTGTGGATGGAGGAATGGAACTGTCCTGATTGATGAATCAGGAGAGCTGGAGATGGGTCCAGAATCAATGGTTCCTCCAAGAAATAGGGCCACAGGAAGAGAAACCAAACTTGTCAAGGCCAATAAGGAGCAAGGAGGATCAAGGAACTCCTCAACTGTCTTGCTTTCTGCATTACTTTGGGGTTGAGTGGAAAAGGAGGAATGGCATAAAGAAGTCCCAGGGGCCAATCGTGAACTACAGCATCCCTGGGTGACATCCCCAGATGGGGAATGAGGGCAAAGTAGCAGCTGCATTTGGTGTTCAGGTAAGTGGCAAATAGACCGCAGCAAGGCTGGCTCCATTTGTGAAAGATCTCTTTCGCAACCATTGGATTCAGGGACCACTCGTGAGGCATCAGAATTGCTCGGCTGAGTTTGTCTGCTATTACATTGGATTTCCCCAGAATATGCATTGCTATCAGGAAGCATTGAGTAATCATCGCCCATTTCCAAACTCTTAAGGCTTCTCTGCAAAGCGGGTAAGACTTGGTCCCCCCCTGCTTGTTTATGTACCACACGACAGATATGTTGTCTGACTGAATCGCAATTGTTCCGGTGGGAAGGGAGCTATGAAGTGCTTGCAATGCATACAGCACCGCTCTCATCTCCAGAACATTGATGTGCACAAGTGGTTCTCGTGGTTTTGCCAAGTACCTTGGACTGTCATTCCCAGATAATGCCCCCCCCCCACACCCTATCTGGGAAGTGTCCGTGGTCAAAACTGCTTTCTCTTGGGGAGGAACAAGTGGACGACCTAGGACAAGTTGTTTCGTGTGTAACCACCATGTCAGATCCCTTTTGCATGCGTTTGTTATTAATATCTGGTGAGACAATGGAAGGTCTTGTATTGACCATTGTGCAAATAGCATCCATTGGATAATCCTCATATGCAGGTGAGCAAGAGGAACTAATAAGATGGCAGAAGCCATAGTTCCTAGGACTTGAAGGACTACTCTGGACTTGACTCTTTGTTTGTTTAATAAGAATCTGACCTGACTGTGTAGAGATTCCAGTCTTTTCTGTATTAGCTTTACTGACATGGTGGTTGTGTCTATTTCTGAGCCTAGATATACAATGTGCTGCTAGGGAGATAAGACTGACTTTTGCAAGTTGACAGTGATGCCTAGGCTGACGCACAAGGATAGAGTCTCATCCCTAGTTCTTATGAGTTGATGCTTGGTGGTAGCAGTGAGGAGCCAGTCATCTAGGTACAGAAACACCTGGAATCCTTGACGTCTCAGGTGAGCCGTTACCACTGCCATGCATTTGGTAAACACTCTGGGGGCTGTAGTGAGTCCAAAGGGCAGTGTTCCAAACTGAAAATGACTGGCTCCCAACCAGAAGTGTAAATGTCTCCTGGAGAGCCTGTCCATTTTGATGTGGTAGTATGCATGGAGATCGACTGAGCACATCCAGTTGTCTTTCCTGAGAAAGGGAAAAATTGACTGCAGAGTGACCATTCAGAACTTTGATTTTCTTACATGCTTGTTGAGCCTGCTGAAATCTAGAATTGATCTCCAGTCTCCTGTGTTTTTTGGAACTAAAAAGAATCAAGAGTAAGTTCCAGATCCTACTTGCTCTGTGGGGACTTCTTGGATGACTCTTTTTTGCAGAAACGAGATGACCTCTAATGTTGTATGGTCTAGTTGGATGGGTGGTATGTTTGGAAGAGACTGGCTTGTTGGGGGTTCAGAAATAAAGGGAATCAGGTAACCTCTGGATATTGTGTGTACCCAACGATCTTGAGTGATAGTTAGCCAGGTGCTTTGGTACAGCGATATACGACCCCCGACTGGCTCCAGAGATGGACAGTCGGGCAACCCCTCAGGGTCGATGGAAGGGACGATCAGAGAAAGCTTCTCTGTCTCCCTGATGTTGCAGACCTCCTCAGCCGCGAGGGCAACGTCTTCCATTATATCCTCCCCCTCTGCCCCTGGGGGAGGGTTGACTTTGTGCCTGAGGAAAACATTTTTGGAGTTTGCGGAACCACATTTTCCCTCCTGTATTACCTTTGGGATAGGGTCTGGACAGGAGAGAGAAACGGACTACAACGACAGATAAGGTTTTTCCTTCCTGCTCACACCTAGTCAAAGTCTCTTTCACTTGGGGTCCAAAAAGAGATGAACCATCAAAGGGAACGTTAGTAAAGGAAGACTTGAATGATTCCGTAAAATTACAAAGACACATCCACAAATGTCTCCTGAGGGATATTCCTGCTGTGGCTGCCCTGCTCACTCCATCTGCCGCATATGAAATGATCCTCATGGAGGAGTTAGATATGGAAGTAAGGGTAGAGAGCTGTGCAGAAAACATGTCCATGGAACCCGTAGCTACTGAACCCTGGATGGTATCTTCTAACTCTTTCAGGAGATCCCTCTGAAGATGAGTAAAATGAGTCAGGTAATTCAGCGATCTTAATGTAAATGCCAGTGAAGAAGAAGTACACTTCCAATACCAATCCATCATCCTGGACTCCTTGTTAGGAGGATGGATATTAGAAGACATCTCAGATAATTCTTTCTTGGTGGCCGCTGCTACCACCATAGCATCAACTGGAACTCCCTTACTAAGGAAAGACTTGTCCTCAGGTGCTGTCATAAATTTGTTTGGTCTCCTCGGGATGGCTTCCACTGAATCTGGAGAGGTCCATGCTTTCTGCGATATGACCCCCAAAAGTTGGTCATAAGGTGGTGTCACCCAAGAGGTGGAAGGTCGGGAGCCAGAGGCCTCAAGATACACTGATTCATCCTCAGTAGGGTTAGAGGTCTTCCAATCACCCCTCTGTCTAAGGATTTCTAGGATGTCAGAGAAGGAGACATCCTCAGAGGGGGATCTAGGGGACCATTCCTCTAAATCAGTGTCTGATGTGACAGACTCAGGGGAGTCAACATGTTTCCTCTTACATAACCTCTTCCGAGGGAGCTCTCCAGTGGGATAATCTGGGGAGGTCTGAGATGAGGGGGCACCTCCAATGGGGGCTACTTGGGCCTCTGGTTCCCTATGCTGTGGGGGTGGTGGGGGGAAGAGGTTGCTGCCTGCTGCTGGTGGGACACAGGTTCCAAAGGAATGGCTTTTGCAGAAGATAAAGCCTTCTCTGTAGCATTGAAAGCCTTTCCCCCCCCCTGCTCCGAAGAAGACCTCCACTCTGAGGGGGTGGATGATTGACTCCTAGCAAGAGGGAATGGCTCCAAAGTAGAAGTGGGAGCTGAGCTGAGTCAAGCCAAGGCTCCAAGAGAGAGGGTCAATTTCAACGAAAACCCAGGGTGAGTGTCTCCCTCGGAGTCGACATGAGAGCGTCGACTCCCAGAACCCTCAGCTCCAGACTGAGCCACCAAGGATAGAGTAATTGGCTCTGAATTAACAGGTTGAATCCCCGGAGCCGAAGAGTCAAAGATAGAGAACCTGACATAATAGGCTCTGAGAGTGAAGCAGTCAGAGGAGGAACAGTGATCGGTACTGGAGTCGGCTCCGAGACCTTTGGGTCTGGGGGGGGGGGTCAATTTTCTAGCCACAGCTGAATCCAAAAGCAACCTCTTCACCACCCTCTCGATGTCCACATCTGATAGGGTCCTGGAGGATCTGGTGGAGACTGAAGGGTCCTCCTTCTCTCCAAAATAGGAGATCTCAAAGTAGGAGATACAGTCTCGATATCGGTCAAAATCTTCAGTACCAAAGACTGTCTTGGAACCAATGAAATCGACTGCACCAAAGATGAAGCAGAGTCAGAACCGGAACTCCTTGGTTCCGATGCTTTAGACTTTTTGGTCGGCTACAAGGTCGGGGCCGATGATTTTCTCTTTGAAGATTTTGGAGCTGCCTGACCAAGTTCCAGCTGTTCCTGGAAGGAACTGGTCATGAGACCCCTGTCAATAAGTTTTCTCTTCCTTTCGTTCAACACACTTGTACTAAAAGCATGACAGAAGGTGCAGGGTTCCTGTAAATGGGCTTTGCCAAGACAATATACACAACTGGTGTGGCTTTCTGTAAGAGACATTTTCTGCACACACCTGTCACATTTTTTGAACCCCGAAGGGCGATGACCCTTTTGATCCTTATTTTTGTTTTTAGACATACTAAAACACTAAGACAAATGAATATAACAGTATTACTTCAATAAAAGTGTAAAGAGAAGAAATTTTTTTTTTAATAGTCACACACATACAGGGAGGGAAGGCCCTTTAACTTAAACGGGCACTATGGCCCTCTACCTTAAACGGGCCGTACAGTCCTAAGAGGAGGAATAGGGGATGAAAACTTTCAAAAACAGTCACACAATAAAGAAGAAAGTATCAATATATATATATATATATATATATATATATATATATATATATATATATATATACATATATATATAGAAAGAAGAGTAGAAAAGGATTAAATATAGCAAAAAAATTATTTTACTTAGCCAACGAGCCAGTAAGACACAACCTCGAAGCTTTCACGGCAAACGAGATCTGGGGAATTGCCGTGAGGCACCATGGGATAGGGGCTAGCCTCAAGCCAGTAAAAGCTCTCAAGCTTTAGTATCTGCTGAGTCGGAGCTGAATATCAGCTCCGAACCCATCCAGCAAGAATTACAGAGAGATAGGACTACATAACATTGCTGGTTAGAGAATTAATGCATGATTGTATAAAGGGGAAATAAATGAAAACAATGAAACTGACCTGAGTGAGGCCTTTCATTCTATACAACAGGAAGTATTATGGGAAATATTTCAGTCTTGCAATATTAGTGCTAAGGTAAAAAATGTATGTGCTAGTGCCTATGATTATAACAAAATAAAGGTCTTGGTAAATGGTTGATTAAGTCGGGGGTTAACATTAAAGGGGATGGGTCTATATTAGAACACCGAACTTTCAAAATTTCGATTGTTCTAATATCGAACCCTATTAATCGAAAATTTAAAACACTGAACATACAGAACAGTGAAATTTTTCCTAGGGAAAAAATTTGCTGTTCCAAAACACATACACGCAGCACAAACACACCAAACAAACAGCAATCCACACACATACACCTAAACTCTCACACCTAACCCTACACTAAACTATACATACACCACTAACTATCCACTTACCTTAACCCAAATCCTAACCCTAAGGTCCGTCACTATCCCACAGTCACCTCACCTGCACCCTAACCCTAACTCACCTACCCAGCCCAAACCCTCACATCCACACAATCGCACACTTACCTGATCCGCGTCCTAACCCTAACTCACCTAACCCGCCCTAACCCTCACGTCCACACACACACTTACCTGAACCCGACCCTCAACTTTCCACCACAGCGCTGAAAATACCGAAGCAACAGAAAAGGACAACCAAATTCTTTCCCTAGGAAAAAAATCAGTTTTCTGTTTCTTCGATATTTTCAGCATTCGCTGAAAACAGGTCGATATTAGAACACTCAAAATGTTGAAAGTTCGGTGTTCTAATACAGACCCATGGGGGTATAAGACAAGGGTGACCATTAACTAGCTTAATTTTTGTACTGGTAATGAATGCAATATTAACTTGTATAAATCAAGATATGAAGAAAGAAGCATATGTTAGTAAGGAGAATATTCAATTACCTATTACGCTAGCCTATGCAGTTGACATCATACTTGTTAGAAAAAAAACAAAAGGGATGATAATAGTATTGAACTATTTAAATGAATGTTTAAATGTCATAGGTTTATATTCAAATAGAGAAAAGAGTAAAGGTTTGGTGTGTAATGGGAAGACATGAAAAACTGAATTTAATATGGAATATGCCTGTCAGCCTGGGGTGACATGCTCGACAAGCCATGATGCTTCGCTAGGGACGGCTTGCACCTGTCACCCCTGGGCTTTCGGATATTGGCAAAGGCTCTTGCTACTCCCATAGTGCCATTTTTAGGCAAGGCTCAAAAGACAAACCCACCTCCATAGGTATCACAAGGGATAAGAAACTAAGAGTAATGCTACTCAACGCCAGAAGTCTAAACCTCAAGATGCATGCACTCGAAACTCTCGTTAGCATGGAGAACATCGATATCTGTGCAGTAACAGAAACCTGGTTCAAGGCTCCCGAGAGCACCCCAGCACTACCAGGTTATACCTCATACCATGCTTTTCGGCCCCAAAACTTGGACCGAACCACAAAAGGAGGGGGAATATCAATATTCGTCAAAGATACCCACACCTCCAGGTTGGTGGCACAGAACGAAGCATCAGAGACTATCCATGTGCAACTAACTGTGGGTAAAACTGCCTTCCAGTTTATAGCCTGCTACAGACCACCCTCCCAAACACAGGAACCCCACTTGGCCTTCCTGAGAATACTGGAAAATATGAAGGTCTCTCCAAACACCATTATATTGGGCGACTTCAACTACCCAAACTTAGACTGGGAGCATTACTCTAGCTCCAACACCCTAGCCCAAAGGTTCCTAGAATTTATAAACTCAAATGCTGTGGAACAACTTGTTACCACTCCCACAAGAGGGGAAAACATACTGGACCTGATCATCACCAACATGGGGACACTATGCTCCAGACCAGAAGTGTATCCCTCACTGGTATGATCAGACCATAAACTAATCTCACTGAATATTCACATCCCGACCCCACCCCCTGCCCAGAAAACCACAGTGAAAAACTTCTCTAAAGCAAATTTCACACACCTCAAAACCAAGGCGAAATCCTTCAAAGCCCCCGGGCCTGTGGAAAATACAGCCCAGACCGCAGAATCCTTTATAAACGCATTCTATGAACACCTTCAGGAATGCATGCATCATGCAATCCCAAATAAAACCAAGACCCAATCCTCCAAAGGCAGACGTCCTGTCTGGTGGACCCCAGCCATAAACAAACTATACAATAGAAGGAGGAAGCTACTACATGATAGAGCAAAATCCCAAAAAGGGAAGGCATCTCTGATCAGTATTAGCAAAAAACTACGGGCACTCATAAAATCGTCTAAGGCCAGCTTCGAGAGAAAAATTGCACAGGACACTAAGGATAATCACAAGGCTTTCTTTAGTTATGTTAGGAACCTGGGTGGGAATTCCCAGATATGCTCAGAATTAGTCCAAAATGACAAAAATACACCGAGCCCACAGACATTGCCAACATCCTAGCTGACAGGTTCAGTGCAAACTTCTCCCCCCTCTCCCCACCAAAAGGGCAAATATCTATCCCAACAGAGTGCTGCCCCCCTGACATCTCAGATGCTCAGGTAAGAGCCGCCCTCTCCAAAGCAAAAAACACAGCATCAATGGGACCAGATGGTGTCCCAGGCTGCGTCCTACATGAACTCCAAGAAGAGCTAAACCCAAACATAAAACTACTGTTCAATCTTAGCCTTACTACAGGATATGTACCCAAAGAGTGGCGTACAGCAACAGTGGTCCCTCTCCACAAAGGTGGTGTCTCAACGGATCCTGGAAACTATCGCCCCATAAGCCTGACTAGCTTGGTCTGCAAAGCTATGGAAAGGATCATCATGGACCTCATAAATAAAGATATTGGGGACCTACAGTCACTGGATCCTACCCAGTTTGGCTTTGTTAAGGGCAGATCCTGCCTCTTAAACCTGGTCGATTTCTTTGAAACAGTCACCAAGGCCATTGATAAGGGGAAGGTGGTCCACACAGCCTACCTGGACCTTGCAAAAGCCTTCGATACAATACCCCACTCGGGCATTATAGATAAGCTCACCAGCTTAAATATAAACCCCTATGCCACTAGATGGGTTGCAAACTGGCTCAAGGACAAAACCCACATGGTTAGAATTGCTGGAGCGATGTCAGACTCCAAACCAGTTACAAGTGGCATCCCACAAGGCTCAGTCCTGGGACCTCTCTTGTTCGGTATATATTTCTCGGCGGTACAGGCCAACACGGAAGGACTGTGGCTGACCAAGTTCACAGATGACTGCAAACTGGGCGCCATAATCAACTCTCCAGCCGACACAAGCATCCTCCAAAAGGGCCTCATAGAAACAGACAACTGGTGCCAGAGCCATGGCCTCAAGCTAAACGCCAAAAAGTGTATAGTCATCCCCTTTGGCAAAAACAAAGTGCCCACAAATTACCACATAGGTGGTAATCCATTAAGTACAGAAGAAGTCATTAGGGACCTGGGGACCCAAGTTGATAGCAATCTCTCATTTGACAACCACGTGGCCAAAGTGGTTAGAAAAACATTTTATATAGCCCACCTAATCATGAAGGGATTCACATCTAGATCAGGCGAGGTCATCGTGCCTCTTTACTCATCCCTCATCAGGCCCATAATTGAGTACAATGCTCCTTTTGGGATGTACCTTACCAGACACCTGCAGCAACTGGAAAGACCTCAAAAGTACCTCACCAAGAGGATCAAAGGGCTCAAACAGATGCCATATGCTGCCCGATTAAAGAAACTCCAGCTCTACTCAGTGGCATACCGCCTGCTCAGAGGCAATCTGTGCCTGACGTATAAAGCCATGTCCAACCCGGAATTAATGGACATGCTGCACCTCAGAAAATCCAAATCCCATCGAGCTACGCGCTCGAGAGACTTGAACCTCAGCACTGAAATAAATAGGACATGCTGGAGGGACAGTTTCATAACCCAGAGGCTCCCTTCACTCTGGAATAAAATCCCAGTCCAGGTTAGGCAGAGTCCCACATTGACTCTCTTCAAGAGAAATCTTGATGAGTGGATGGGAGATCGTAGGTTTACCCCGGGTATCACTTCTGTGTCAGACAGAGGCACAGTATACTAACCTCAAAAAAAGGCATAGCAAAATTAATTTAAAATGGGTGGCGAAAGCCAAACATACTCTGGCTAGGCTTATAAATGCCCTAGGGCAGATAGCCTAGTATGAACCTATGAACCTATAAGAAATAGTTTTGGGAATGCACTTTGGAAAACAAGAAATAAGAGATTTACAATGGAAAAAGATGATAAAGAAAATGAGAAGCACGTGTGTGTTTTGGAGAATGTTTACATTATCATTTAAGAAAAATGTTTATTTAATAAATTCAATATTAATGGCAACAATGGCATACCTAGCCAGTGTATTTGGTTTACCATCAGAATATGAAAGAGAGATTTGTACTGCTGTATTCCCATTTATACAGGTTTATAGGCTTAAACCTGTTAAAAGAGAGACTTTACATGTTGGGAAAAATGAGGGAGGTTTAGGACTAACCAATCAGTCCTGTGGTATATGTAGATTTATTGAACCTGTATAAAGTCCTTAAAAGGCTGAAAGGTAATAATGATGAATTACAAATAGAATATTAAAACAAAAGCTAGAACTAAGTTTTAAAAGAACAAGAGAGTGCATAAATGCTGAACTGCAACTTTATCAGGGAAATATATTATTATGGAAAATAAATACAGATGAAATTGAAAATGAAATAAAAATATGGTGAACAATGTTGTGTGTAAGTATTATATATGTACCCTTGGAAAGATTTACAGGATGACAGTGAAAGCTATAAAAGCAAGAACAGAAGGAGTTAAGAATATAGCAGAATGCCAAGACTTTTTTGTGGAGATTGACTATAAATAAATTATCAATAAAGGCCAATATGTATTTTAAAAATAAGAAGAAAGAACATGTAACTATTGTAAAGAAATTGAAACAGTAGAGCATGTATTTCTGAAATGTAAAAGAGTTGTGAAGTTATGGGAAACAAATAGGTGATTTAAAATACTTTCATGATATAAAGGGTGTGGATGATGTAAACATGGACATGATTGAATATGCTTTTTATATAAATAGAAACAAGGAATATATATACATTTATAAGACAGATAAATGTTTAATTTAATATGGACTGTCTGGAATCAAAGTGTGAAAGAAATAGTGTTTAATGGGAAATAGGACTTAGCAGCAATGATGGAAAAAATAAGATTTTGGCTTTCAAAAATGGCGTGGGATCAAAAACTTTACTAGAATACTGAATTTATATACAAATGGAAAATTGAAATGTGTATATTGAAAAATATAATGTACCTAATATTGTAAATAGTATAAATATTGTACATATTATTTAAATACTATAAATATGCTTAAAATAAAGGACCCCCTACTCTTTTCAGTAGGTGCCGTTGGATCTTTTATATCCATGTGAGCTGCCACCAACTCAAGCATATGGGGCCTCCTTTTTAACATCTCAGCTGAAGGATTATGCTCACAGGAGTGCAGCAACTCCATTATGCTGCATTGCAAGCAATCTACCTGGTGTGGGAATAGAACCCACAATCTTCTGCACCAAGAGTGAGTGTGCTAGCTGTTGCACCACTGATAAAAACACTCTTTTTAATATTTCCAACAATGGGCACCTATATTCACAAACATCCTCCTCAACCTATGTGGAGGACGGGGGACAAAACATTTGTGGTGACATTCACACGCAAAAATCTTAAATTGCTATAACTTTGTAGTATATCTAGATAGTACACAAATCAATTTCTGTTTTAATTCATCCACCTTGGTTTCCAACAGAAAATTCCAGTCGCTCCTAATTTTCTCTACACCTCTAATGTCAATGCCTTTAAGACCTTACCTGTCCAGCTTACTAGAGCCTTTATCATTGGGCCATCACTTGTGACTGCTGACTTTTAGTCTTAATGAATCTATTTTGGTTGCAGCCCCATCCAACAGTTGTACCAGTCCTATGATCCTTGCTGTGCTAAGCAGCTCCTCATATTTAATCTGCAAAAAAATCAGAGCCAGTACTGTTCCTTTATTTGTTCCTATGGATTACAGTTACCATCTACTTTTATTTGATCCTAGTATATACGTTTAGTCTTCCTACCTCTCCAGTTGCACATTCCCCTCTCCTGCAAAAGACCCCAGTATACTGTGTCCTATAGCAACAGAGAGGTTACCCGCAATTTAATTTCTGTGTGCAAATTTACTATGACATGCTTTATCACACCTAGGATCTCACCTTTGTTTGTATCCAAAAAGTATACCTGCCAAACTTATTTGAATTTGGTGCTGTCACCTTAAGCAACATTTTCCTCTTACCATCATATTTCAATATATAAATCAAATCTAGCATCTTTAATTGAATCACATCAAAGTTGATCATTTCTGTCCTGAGCATTTAACCACGCAACTGCTTTGCAAGGATCATTTCGTCCCACGGTACTATACATTTCCCAACATGCTACACAAAATTGCCTGTAATATTTCTACTCACCTTTAGGAAATCGTCTAGAATTGCAATTGAAAATGCTTGGAAGCATACAAAAACAGAGGTAAAAGAAAACATGCACTGTCTGTCTGTGTGTGTATTCTATTTGTGGAACTTTTTCAATGTGCTTCCAATGAAAATTAGTTATACCCAATCAGAATTTCTCACTCAACAAGTATAGCTCACTAAACAAATTAATACAGCAGTTTGACCCTCTTCAAAGGGCTTCTGGTCAAAAATTTTTCTTGGCCCCTGAGTTAATGCCCAATGTTGGTACACACAGGGGCACTTCTTAAGTGATAAAAAGTTGAGTGCTGCTGTTTGATTAGCCTTTTTAGATGCTATGCAGGTAAATGATGGTTTCAGGTATGTTACCTTTTAGAACTACTGTCTAGCAGCATGTGATTCATTGCTTGGGACAATACAGCTATTGTGTTCATGTAGTCAGTGACATTCACAGTTCATGTGTGATAATGTTACTGATGTTTCTATGTTATACTATACAAATACATTATGATGCTAATGTTTGCCCAGACAATGAGCTCTTTAGCATGTGCTATCATTATGTGTGATTCGCCAAATAACACATTCTGTAACATTATTTCTGTGGGTATACTGATCACTAGTTATATCACACAAGCAGTAATGCCCGATAGGGTGTGTGTTATTGTGTAAATAACACCTGCCAAGGGGTGTTTTGAGGTTATGGAGGACCCTTTCACCATTGGTAGGGCATTAGTTGCACAATAACACATACCCTGGAGGGCATTATTGTGCTTAGAGAATGTGCTATTACATTATTTTGTATTTGTTTTTTATTACTAATATATATATATATATATATATATATATATATATATATATATATCCATGCATCCATCAGTCCATCCATTCACAACCCCTTTTCCCATTTTTACACAAGGGGTCGGGGTATCACTTCAACAGTGACAAACAACTAGAGCCTGCTGCAGTAGTTCTTCCATACCACAAACTTGAATGCACACTCACAACTATAGCTAATTTAAAGTGTCCAGTCCACCCACTGCATGTCTTTGGAATGTGGGAGGAAACCAGAGCACCCAAACGAAACCCATGCGAACACAGGAAGTACATGCAGACTCTGCACAGAAGGCACCCCAGCTGTGAATCAGACATATATATATATATATATATATATATATATATATATATATATATATATATATATATACATATTGGTGTTGTGTCTTTTGGCTTTCCCCAGTTAGGGGTCGCCACAGCGGAACTCCGGTCCGCTAATGATTAGCAGTAGATTTTTACGTGCTGAGTTGCTAGCCCTGACACACAACCTTCAACGAATGTATGCCCATTCACACATGTCTCCACGCAAAAGACGCTCTAGCTGAGAATCGAACCGAACAGCGTCTTAGTGTGAGACGACAATGCTACCGCAGCACCACCACCACAGTATATACATATATATATATATATATATATATATATACATATATATATACATGGGTCTTTGTCAAATGATTGAGTTTTCAGAAGCTCAAAATTCATATGATCAAGTTTCCGAAAACTCGGACATAAAAAAAAAACATACACACACACACACACACACACACACACACACACACACACACACACACACACACACACACACACACACACACACACAGAAAAACACCACAAAAATCTACCTTTTTTACATTTTTGCAGGGGGCAGGCCTCCCTGCTCCCCCATGTCGGGGGTTGCACTCCCCCACCTCTGCAAATTATATATACCTACTCCAAGATCGCACTAAAGTGAGGAAAAGAGTAAATTTCCCAATCCTGACTGTACCACAATCTCCATTCAAAACCTTCGAGTTTTCAAAAATCCAATCATATGGTCTCGACCATATGAATTTCAAGTTTCTAAAAACTCACTCAACTGAATGGGACCATATATATATATATATATATATATATATATATATATATATATATATATTTTTTTTTTGGATGTAAAATAGTTCCTCCACCTAATATTTCAGACTTGCTGTAGTATATGTAACTGTTGTTGTAAGAAGTATTTTACATCCCAAATATAAATTTGGCACACACACACACACACACACACACACACACACACACACACACACACACACACGTAGATTCAGATGTACCTTTAAAACACATATGATTACACTTAGTTAATAGTGCCAGCCATTAGAAGATTCATACCTCAATACCTGTCAGTTGTCCAGATGTTTGCCGAAAGTCCAGATTTTTACTTCTTTTTTTTTTTTGCCCATTTCTCATAAAATTTGTAGTTTGAACGTTCATTATCAAATCAGAATGGTAATGTACAGGTCGCCCATTCTCTAATCTGTGGTGATACTGATGTAAACATAAACATTCTGGGAAAGGTTCCTGTGTGGTTTTGGAGAAGAGCCCTGTTTGGTAGATCATACACATCCAGCACTAGGTAGCTGTTTGTTGCATTGATCTACTGTGTTTCTTTGTGTTATACTTCAGGACTGGAAGGAAGAGAAAGATAAATGAGCAGGTAGGAGATTGACATGCTGCTGAATGCGCTGCATATTGATGGGGTGCTCTTTAATGGCAGGGGTGAAATAAGGAACAAAATGACTACAGGCAAGAGGATGCTGTGGCAGCTTAGAATGAGACAGGGTCAGATCCATGACACAGAGGGATAAACTCCTGACTGTGTCTTAGAAGACCCTGGTTGGATTAGTGGCCTAAATGCTGAAGAAATCATTCAGGAAGTAAATGTCTGTCTGATACTAGCTAGCCCATCATGATACCAGCAAGGACAGTTCAGTGTGCTATAACAGTGACCTCAGTGCTGAAGTGACACTAAAGCACAAATCACATGGGCTAAGGATATGTGATTGGATCTGCCAAGCTGTGATAAGTGGTAGCCTTCTGGAGGGCCTTATGTCGGAACATGCATATTGCCATGGAGGTGAAATTATAGCAGGCTTCCAGCAGGAAAATATGTATATGATGGACCTGAAATGGGGAACATTGGGGCCATCACCAGTAAATCCTGATGATTTTCTTGCCCTAAGAAGGAAACATCTTTAGAAAACAAAAAGTTAAAAGATATTCAAATGATAAGTATCTTAATGCCCCCGTAAATGTCTATGTGTTAAAAAAATACTGCTATTGACTACATATTTAAATAGATAAGCAAATAGTAAAAATACATTTTAAAAAGTCTCCTGAGAAACATTTCAAAAACAATGTACTCTACAAAATTCCCCTTAAAACATTGCTGTATTGTTCTGCACAACAGATGAACTGAAACAGAAGTGGTTAAAGCACCGTGACCATCAAAATTAGGAAGTTATGAAACGGTGAAGAAATTTAACCTGAAATAAGAGTTCTCTATTGCATTCCAAAGGCTTTGTTAGACAATATGTCTTGGGAACAGGAGTGCAGTAGTTGGTGAAGTGTGGTATAGAATGTTTGCCATCATGGGTAAATAAAAACTGATACGTGCATGAGGCACAGTGAAGGGACAACAACAGCAGTAATCTGAATTCAGTCAATGAAAATACATCATTAAGGATAAGGCCATGCTCGTAGCTGGGCTGGTTTCAAGACTTATGACGTAAAGTGCCCATGTTCATCACAGCTGTCCTTCATGAATGGAAGTATAGTTTTTGACTCAATTTTTTTTTTTTTGTTATTCTTTTTTTCAAAAATATTTTTATTAGTTTTAAAACTTTTACAAAAAGAAATGTAAAATGTGTAATGTTTACATTATCAAATAATTTTGGACCGTACCTAGTACAAAAAAGATCCAGCTTGGAATGCAAATGTATAAGAAAAAATGTTGCTGGATTTTACTTATTCCGGATTAGATCAAAGAGATTTTCCCAATATTTTTTAAAATAATTATTTTTCTTTTTGCTATTCGTGCACATTTTGTGCACTGATATATATTTTATTGCCATATCCTTAAAGTTTTCCCATGAAATTGCTGAGGGGTTGATCCAATTTTAGTAATGAAATATTTAAGGAGAGCACAAATTGAGACAAGAACATGACATTGAATACCTTTGATTTGAATAGGAACAATATTAAGAATCATAGTTTGCCAAGAAAATGTAGTTTTCTCATACCCCATTTTTTTCTAATTGAATTCTGAGGGAGCACCAGAGTTTATAGATGGTCTTACAACTCCAGAACATGTGTATTATGTCAACATGAGGGAGAGTGCAGAAAGGACATGTTAAGTTTTTATTACATCCAAATTTTTGTAAAACAACTGGGGTGTAGTAAGAGTTATTATTTATCATTAGCTGTGTGTAAATTAGATTTTTGAAGGGGGTCAAGTTTAGTGTATTTCTTATTGCTTCATACTTAGATTCACTAGAGATTTCATCCTGTATTGAATCCCAGTATTTGGAAAATAAAAGTGAATGACTATGTATAATGGGCGACATAAGTTTATAAGTATGTGACATCATTTTGTTTTTTAGGGAGAGCGAATTGATGATTGATTGTGTTAATTGAATATCTTGTTCCATAACTCTGTATTTAAGGAATTTTTGTTTTATAAGTGAGCTGAGTTGCCTTAAAATAGGGTCATATTTATTAGGAGCCCCAAATAAAGTTTTAACCTCTGCTGCATTTTTTGTACTATAAAAATGCCAGACTGTAGCCTTCTTTAATCCTGAATGGACACACAATACTAAATTATCATGTCTAGAGATAGAAGCCCTATTTGGAAAATAACCAATTTGTATATTAGATGTTTATGGAGGAGAACAAGCTCCCAGCATCCATTACCTTTGCCCCCAGATTTGCTCTAGCTTATATTTATCATCTCTTTGATTTGGGAAAAAGTTGTACAATGCCCCTTCCCCATAAATCAGTAAAAATTTAGAAATGTTATATATGTGGGGGTACAGGGTGCTTACCCTATGCAAAAACACGTTTGCACTGTTTGAGACTTTAGCAGCTAATTTGCCAGCATTATGCATCTCCTTGTATTTGAAGACTAGCAGGATGTACTGCTATCATGGACTGGTAATGCAACACATTTTTAAGCAGTGTATCAGATATTATGTTAATAGTACTGCAGTCTGCAGTGTGGATCTCAGCATTTTGCAATGTAGTTCCGCATGACTCATACAAGGAAGTAATGCTGTTAACTTTCTCACGTCTTTCTTGTAATGTAAGAGAGGTGTATAGTGGAAAAGTAAAACAACAAAATACTCTGATGCCATCTCTCCAGTAAGACTTTACATGTAGTTGTAGTCTTGTGGTATTTGGGAGGACTTCATTCATCTACTCTAGTCTGCTATTTGGTTGTTAAATTTTCTCTTTCAGTTGCAGTATTTGAGCTTTGAAATATAATTACTGTGAGCTTAGGTATACATATTGTATCCTTAGGTAATATAATTAATAAACAATACCATAATTAATTGTGTGCATGTGTTAAATACATATTTTATTATAACTGGGTAAACTACTATACTTATATACCAACACCTGGTCATAATCATTTCATGATGGAGAGTCAGAAAAAGCCATATAAATGCACCTGTCAAGAAAGGTGATATATATATATATATATATATATATGTATATATATATATATATATATATATATATATATATATATATATATATATATGTATATGTATATATATATATATATATATATATATATATATATATATATATACATACACATATAGTGAGGACATTGTTTTATTCTGTGATGTGAAAAAATGCTTAATCACCTGTATGTGACATGTGATAGTGCTCTTGTGTATGATGGGAAAAAAGTATATCTCAATTTCATAAATCTGGGATGAAAACTTCAAAATCAGGTAGTTACAAAGCTACAAAATGCATAATGAATGTAACCCAAATGCAAGCAATTTACAATACTACCTCACGAATACATGCAGCAAACATTTTCTTGTTGACGTAAATGTTTATTTCACAAAACAGGATCAAAATCTCCATTTGGGCATATCATGAAAGGAGATACTGCCAGCACAGCTATCTGGAATTTTGTAAATAATTAAATGTCATTAGTGAATATCAAAATGATTTATGTAAGATGCTTGTGTTACAAATGTATTAGAACTGTATGTTATGTGTATATCAAACTTGTTTGTAAAGGGTTTGTAAAGTACTGAGCTTAAAAATATATCCACAGTGTGCCCTGCTGGAAGAGAACAGAAATGTACATACACTATTGTAACTGTTTAAATGTATGTATTTTAACAGTGGAAACTGGGACACAGGAGGTTAACCTCAGTCTAATAAATTTCAGGAAAAAAGCTGAAATTAAATTTGTTTATTGCAGCAAGGAGACACAATGTCTAAAACTAGGGAAATTTCTGAATTGTCTTGGAAGTGTTTTGTTGTTTTATGACTTCCAGCATCTATCAAAGATCTGAAGAAAAGCCCTTGTCTGTGTATTTTCACAGGTAGATGATAAATACTGCCAGATTCCAGCAGTGGGGGTTCCACCTGGGATAGAGTCAGATGACAAGAAATTATGTCATTCTGCAAGCTGTCCCAGCAGTAATATTTGAAATATTAATTTAGGAAGTCTCTGAATGAGACACATCATTCTGTATTCTGTCTTTGAACTGACAATAATAACAACTAGAGAAGATCCATTCACTACATCTGCCTTGCTCTGAAGCAAATTAACTAGGGTATAGTAATTCTTTTAGATATAGTCAGGAACATAGCAAAGCTTAGCTTAGATATTTTTCTTTCTTTATTTGAGACTGTCCTGTAATGTTGTTTTAAATTTTCCTGTGATTTTGAACTCTGATGTCACTGTAAATATATATTTAGTATAGTCTTGTTCTTTTATTATTTATTATTAAATATATTTAAACATTTCTTTGTGGCTGATCTATATGGAGCTATTTAAGGTCTGAGAGTACTTGCATATTTATTTTGTGACACTGTGGGCTGCTCCTAATAGCTTTGCTCTTGGTCAAGCTACCATTTGTATTAATGGTAACATTACACAGTTAGATTGGACACACTTTGTTAAGGGCATTAAAGTAACTGATAAGGAGCTGGCTGGTGGCAGTGATAACTACCTTATAGTCTGGGCAAAAGGGGGCATAGCTAGTAAACCTGTGCCAGCCTTTCCCATATGTGTGTGTGTACAAATCAAACCTCAAAGAGTGTGTGTGTCAGCTACTTGGGCAGGGACACAAAGCACTGGTTGGACAGAGAGGGTGCTGGAGGTCTTGGCTTGGCTACTCAGCTGAGATCTCAACTCTATGGCTGTGCCAGTGGGGAGGCTTACTGGGGAGCTGGAGAAAGAGGGAGAAACCAGCCCCAGACTGACTGTGGTCTCTGTGTACTCTTAAGGGAAATTGCACTTGATGCAGAGCTGAATCTAGTAATACTGTGTGTGTACCATTCCATCCTTCCAATGTACGTCCCCCACTGAGTGGTGAGGACTGAGGCTCCTTGATTACTGTTGCCAGTGGTGGGGCATCATAGAATACATATATTTTGGGTCTGGATCTGAAAATGATGACTGACATGACACTTTTATGAAAGATTTGAAACAATGATTATGAAAATGGGTCTATATTAGATAAACAAAAGTTTATCTAATCGAACGCTCACGATCAAAAATTTCGGAACTCAAAACTGCAATTGTGAGATTGCGGTACAGTGAAGATGGGAATATTTGCCCTTTCCTCACTGTAGTACGATCTCGGAGTTGGAATATATATTTAGAGGGGGGTGTGGGGGTGCAGCCCCCCACAATTGCAGTTTCGAGTTTCTGGATTTTCACTCATGTGAGCGTTCAGTTAGATAAACTTTCATTTATCTAATATAGACCCTGTGAAAACTGCTAAAATTACAAATATGCCTTTCATAAATCAACAGAAATTCATACAATTCATCAGCGTTTTTTATACAAATCTTGTTTCTATCAGCCCATTTGATCAAACAGTCTTGAAATAGCATGCCATTCCATGGGTACCAAGGCTCCCACAACCCCATGCAGGTAACTTTACCCTCTGCACTCCCCTATACTAAGGTAACCAAGTCCAAAATGATATAACTTTGGAGTAAGTATAAACAGCTGTCATCCTAAGTCCACTCAATCAAAAGGGCATGTAGAATTGTGGCTTACAGAAAATGAGGAAAATTAAATTCACCATATTAGATGTGCCATCTTAAATTTGTCAGTTTCCAGTATTTCCAGCCTAAGCCTTCATTGTGTTCATATTGTGACCTTTCCTCATTTCTAGGACATCCCTGCAAAGACCAGCAAACTTAACAGTGCTATAGACTGAATCAGGAAACCAAAAAGCAAATTTCCCAGCACAGAAAGCATTGATTCCTCTCACCAAATATACACACACACACACACACACACACACACACACACACACACACACACACACACACACACACACACACACACACACACACACACACACACACACACACACACACACACATGCATGCACAGGGCTATGTAACTATGCTCCTTGCTAATATTAATCTATTCTGATAGCACTGTTTAATGTATGGTCATAATCTAGATGTCCATCTGTCATTTACCTCAAGATCTATGGCTACTGGAGATTCTAAACTATTGCTTAGAAGATTTCTACAGAGCAACTTCAAAAATACAGTAACAGATAGAAATTGTATGATGATAATCCCACAGTTGATGTGGTGGGGATCTGCATATGATGTGCTGATGACAGGGCACCAAAATGTTAAGAAATGACCACATTATTGTCCTAAGCTGAATTTCCATAGAAATAGAGTGTGCTAGCATTAAAAAGTGCTTGCCTCGGTTCACAGTCAGCTGTTAAGGAGAAAACATGCATCACTTATCCAAGAGGTCCTGCAGCTCCCATTTATGAGTACTACCTGGAAAGAGGAGAAGTACACAGTAATTGTGATTGCAAGATAAATGGTCAAATCAAAAAATTATGCCATCATTAGATATTTAGGGCAATGACAGTCAAAAATGTAAAGTTGACTGTTACGAATCTACCAACATTAGGAAAGCAGATTCCACAGCCCAGTTAATTTGTTAAGGACATATATAGACACCTGAAGGAGATCATTGCACCACTTTATTTCTTATTGATCCAACAAGTTAATGAATACAATACCCCATTTGTAGCCTTCGATCAAGCCACCTGAAAGAACTTAAAAGGATATGATTTCTTAGTACAGAAATTATAGGGTTGTAAAGCTTGAACTACTGAGAAAGGTTTCAACAGTTGTCATTATATTCTTTATCTTAGAGTTGACATTTGCTAAGCCTATAATGTAATGTCTGCTCTAGTTCCATTTGAATGTCTTTACTTGCAACACATTACTGGAGAAACTAGTATTAGAATAATGGAACATAATACTAAACAATTTTGGTAATTGTGATGATGTGAGGTATTGCCAACTATGCCAGGAAAAGTAGAGCGGTGGATGTGTAACATATGCTAGCACAGCTAGCTGGAATTTTGTAAAGCATTATATGTCATTTGTATATCAAACTGATTTGTACAGATGCTTGTGTTGAAAATGCATTTGTAAATCTGTGTTAAAAATGCACCAACAGTGTGCCCTGCTGGACAGTAAAAGAAATATGCATGCATTATTGTAACTGTTTAAATGTGTATATTTTAAAAGTGGATACTGGAAGAGAAGAGGTTAAACTAAACTTTGAAGTAGTTTGAAATTAAATTACTTGGCTTAGGCCATAAAAAATTGTATCTTACAGTTCTCAATGCAGCCAGAGGCAAAAAGTCTGTACTAGGAAGCTTCCTGCAATGCCACTGGGGTGAACTAATTGCTACTCCAGAAGGGGTGGAGGTTTGAAATTGTTTTATGACTTCCAGAAGCTGCATCAGTTCTTTGCAAGTTCTGTGTGTGTGTGTGTGTGTGTGCATTACTGACACATATGTGCTAAATCGTGGCAGCTTTTAGCAATGGGGGTGGGGGTTGCATGGGAACCAGAAGTCAGATGACCAGTTGTATATGATATCATTCTGTAATCCATCACTAAAAATGATAATTTAATACTAGCTGAAACTGAAGTCTTATTGCACTCTGCATTTGCAACCTGACAAAGAAAAATCTGTCACCTACTTTATCTTGCCTTGCTTAGTAAGTAACCAGGGAATTAATAATTCTTTAGATCAGTCAGGAAAATGCAGTGAGATTAGTTAAGTATCGTTTTTCTGTAACTGTGTGAATCTGTCCAGCTGTGCTATTTCTAATATTTCCTATAACTGAAACTTGGGTGTTTATTATAAATAGATATTTAGTATTTTCATGTTCTTTTCCTATTTATTAATAAATATATTTAACCTTTTCATTGTGGCTGGTCTTTTACAGAATAGTTTAATCTCTGAGAGTACTTATATATATTTCATGATAGCTCTGACTGCTCCTGATAGCCTTGCTGTTGGTCAAACTACCATTTGTATTAATATTAATTTCACTCAGTATAATTGTGTACCCTTGCAAGAGTGTTACTGTAGCTGGCTTTGGAGGGTCTGGTGGCGGTGTAACTACCTTATAGTCTGGGCAGAAGGGGGCATAGCTAGTAAACCTGCACCAGCCTTTCCCAGGTGTGTGTGTGTGTGTGTGTGTGTGTGTGTGTGTGTGTGTGTGTGTGTGTGTGTGTGTGTGTGTGTGTGTGTGTGTGTGTGCATGCGTGTGTGTCTGTGTGTGTGTGTGTGTGTGTGTGTGTGTGTGTGTGTGTGTGTGTGTGTGTGTGTGTGTGTGTGTGTGTGTGTGTGTGTGTGTGTGTAAATCAAGTCTCAAAGAGTGCGTGTGTGTCAGCTGCTTGGATCAGGGACACAAAGCACTGGTTCCACAGAGAGGGTGCTGGAGGACTTGGCTTGGACACACAGCTGAAGACTCAACCCTACAGATGTGCCAGTGGGGAGTCTTATTGAAGAGGGAGACAGGTAAAGAAACCCAGACCCCGGATTGAGTGTGTCCCCTGTGTGCTCTTAAGGGAAATTGTTCATGATGCAGAGAGTTTCATCTGGAAATACTGGCTGTATCCATTTTGTTCTGAGTGAACATCCCTCTCCAGTGTCAGTGATGAGGATTCAGGCTCCTTGTTTACTGGCAAAGAACAGACCCCTGCATGGAGAAAATTGCACGGCCAGAAAAGGTTCCCAGAAAAATAATAAAGCCAGCAACTGGATGGCTGTGAAAAAGTTTATTAGTCAAACATTATTCAGACTTCAATCTCACAGACCGGTTTTGGCATAGAGTTAGCTTAGCCTTCTTCAGTGTGACAAAACAAAAAACAAAAAAGAAGTCCTTTAATACAAAAATGTTAATTAGAAGCAAAAACCTTTAGACATGATTGGTGAACTCATGAATAAATAAAACATTCAAAGATGTTCAGTGAGTCCTGGATAAAAAAGAGCACCCAACTTAATTATCCATTTTTTCTCTTTAATATCTAATTTCTTATGCCAACCAGATTTTACTGTACGGTCACCTAAAATTTTATCTATGACAAAAAAATGAAACCTTGCTGTGTAATGTTTTAATGTATGTTTATAAAGCGCATTGCTGGATTTTTTACATTTTATATCACGGAGATGCTCAGAGATATGTAACTTAAATGGCCTCGATGTTTGTCTTACATAAAAACAGTGGCAACTGCAGCATGCCATATAAATTATCCAATCACTACTGCAGTTAGTTTTATATCATATACAGTGCTACAGTTGCTACTTGAAAACTCTTTGGTCTTCAAAACATGTTTACAGTTGTTACAATGGCCACAGGGCACACATCCAATAAGTTTATCCCCAAGCAAAGTGGTTTGTGTAATCTGTAACAGCATAGATTGTGAATGGTGTTTGTAATGATTGAAATATGTACATAGGTTTTTACCTTTCCTAAAAGAAAAAGAACAATTTTTTGGTATAACAGAAGATAATGCAGGATCAGCAGACAAAATATTCCAATTGTTTTTAATGATATTAATAAATTGACCAATATTCCTACCATAGGTGGTAGTAAATCTCAGTGGAGTAGAAGAAAAAGAAGAACAACCTGTTTTTTGTTTATATGTAAGTAAATAATCTCTGGTCAATTGTGATGCATACCTTTTGGCAATTGTGACATGACCTGGTTTGTATCCCCTGTTGTTAAACCTCTGTACTAAATCCTGGCTACATAAGTGAAAAGTACTATCATTTGAGCAATTACGCCTCATGCGAATAAACTGAGACTTAGGAATATTCCTGGCAATATGTTTTGGATGAAAGCTGGATGCGTGGAGTAAGGTGTTATATTGAGGAAATTTTCTGAATACCTCAGTATTTAGGGAGTTATCAGGATTTCTTGTGATCTTAACATCCAAAAAAGTAATAACATTTTGGTCATAATTAATTGTAAAATGCAGCCCCCATTTATTGTCATTGAGGTATTCAACAAATTCATGTAGACATTCAGTATCAGCCCTCCACACCATCCAGCAGTCATCCAAATACCTACGCCAGATATCAATTTCAGGTAGGTATAAATTATGCGTATCATCATAAATGATCTGATCTTCAATGTATGCCATGTATAAATCAGCATAAATAGGGGCAAACGAAGCCCCCATAGCAGTACCCTTGGTTTGTAAGTAACACTGTCTGTCATAGAAGAACACATTCTTGGTTAACACATGTTCTGTTAAAATGATCAAAAATGTATTAAAGCCAGGTTTGTACATATTAGATTTTTCCAACCAATATTCAATAGCATCCAAGCCTGCCCAATGAGGTATGTTGGTGTATAATGAACTCACATCAAGAGTGCAAAGCCAACAATCTTTTTCAATCTGCATGTCATTAATTATGCTTAGAAACTGTGTGGTATCCTGTATCCTGGATCTGACCCATGAAAGTAAAGGTTTGAGATGTTTTGTCAAATATTCCGACAAAGGCTCAGTAAGAGAGCTAGTTCCTGCTACAATGGGTCTACCCGGTGGATTTAAAAGATCTTTATGAATTTTTGGTAAAAAGTAAATATATTGCCTGACTGGGTCAGAAATGGTAAAATGTTTCAAAGTATTAGATGTAATAATTCCATTTTCTACAGCCAAATTTAAAAATATATCAATTTGCTGTTTAAACATAGAAGTCGGGTCAAGAGGTATCCTAGTGTAGTACCTGGCATCATCAAGCTGTCTATGTGCTTCTTTGTCATAATCAGTCCAATTCATTACTACAACAGCTCCTCCTTTGTCAGCTTTAATAATTACTACTTGTTTGTTATTAACAAGCTCCTCCAAACATGCCATCTCAAATTTAGACATGTTGTTTGGTAAAAGTGATCCTGTATTGGAGATAAAATGTAGTTCTTTAAGAATACTATGCTGAAATAAGCTGACTGATGGATGCATCGGAGGCATGAAAGATGAAGGATGGTATCTAAAACCATCAGTTGTTGAACCAAGTGATTGATCACCCTGAAAAAATAACTTGAGATTAATCAATCTACAAAAGCTTACTATATCCTGAGCAAAAGTATCCTCTGAAACAAAAAAACAGGTATAAATGAAAGTCCTTTATTGAGAAGAGTAGTTTGTTGTTCAGTTAAAACAATATCGGAAATATTACATACATTATCATGAGTAATAGTATTTATTTGTTCGTAAGCATTTCCATTAAATTCTGTAAGCTTGTGACTTTTGCTGTGTTTTCTGCCCCCCCTCCTCCTCCCCTTCCTGCATGACCTAAAGGGATCCCAAGATTATTACGTTTGGGTGAGGGGGAATCCATGGTGTGCAATGTATCAATATCAGTGCCAGAAGAGATATCTGCATCAGTAGTATCAGAATAAGTATCATGAGCATAGTGTTTTTTTAAAATAGATCTTGGCCTCTTACGTTTTGGATACGGGTTATCAGTATTAAGTGATTTCCCAAACTAAAATTATTTAGTTTGTTTAAAGAGTTGCCCTCTTTCATAATCAGATTGATCACAAATAATTTTTTTCAATTTTCTATCTTTCAGCTGTGCTTCAAAAGTGAGGAGGTCAGAACTAAGCTTGGATAGTAGACCTGGAAACAAACTGTCATGCTTATATCCCTCACAGTCTGCAACAAGTTTGCTAACCCTAGGAGATTCCTTGTCAATAATTCTAGTATAATATTTAGAAAGTGATTCAACAAATTTTAAAGAACATTCCTGTTGAATAGAATGCCACTCATTCAACAAAATATCATCAGGATCTGCTACCAAGGGTTGAATTTTAACCCTCAAGCCCCTCGGGGTTATACCTTTGGTCAAATAAGCTTTAAATAACTTGAAATGCCATGCAAAAGATCTGAGCATCCTCATATTTTTGTTGAGGCCCTGAAAATTTTTTTCACAACATTGTGATGAATTACCAGTATTATGGTCATTTGAACTATGAGAAGGTGTCCCAATACCAAATACTGCCAAATCCTCCCTGTCAGAAGACAGACCAGAGAGAATACTTTTAAGGTCCATAGTAAAAAACAGAATATATTAAAGAACAAAATATATTAAAAATATATTCAAAAAACCAAACACCACGTCCTGTTTGTTGGTAAAATGGACAATAATGGCAGTTAGATCAACCACCCTGCATTATAAATGCAATAAGATTTAAATATGGTCACAAGCCACATCCAAATCAGGACAATAATGGTGAGGTTAATGTCAAGAGCAAAACATTAGAATCACCATAAATGAATGTCATCCCAAATAAAGAGTAATAATAACCAAAAATAGGTATAGCTCCAGGAGGCTCGGTGAAAACACACTACAAAATTAGTTGAGTGGCAACTATTAATCAAGAATGTGTAGTGACACAACAAACATGTCCATTTAAAAATATACAATCATACTAGAATATATTGATAGGAATATAAAGTCAGTCTATCATCACAAAAAGTAAATGCCTGAATAGCCAGGCTTCAAGGAATCCATTATGAAAAACAGAATTGCCTACAAAAAATGTATCCGCTTATAAGACCAAACAGATATCAATAACTTTCTTATTTCCTAGTGAATAATAGCAAAAATGTAGATATAAAACAGTGACTGTAAGCAAAAAGCTTTTGTTAGCAACCCCAAAAAAGCAAAAGAGGCATATTTGTACACACCTAAGTTCAAACAAAATAATGCAATTTCAAAATCCAATTATTGTTTAAATAGCTGACTTGTTACTAAAAGATTATTTTACCTAAGCATAAATGATATGTATAGTCCAAAAGCTGTCCACTTATTGTAATGTGAATTGTCCATACCTAAAGCAATGAAATTGAGTAACTAGTAGGACAGTACTTCGATATTAATATAAAAATGAAGCATCCAAAATAGAATAAGTCCCTCAAAGCACAATATTGAGAGTAGATCAGAAAAGTGTCACAATATAATGTCCTCGCTCTTCCTCCACACATACGATGGAAAAACGCCAAACACAAATCGCTCCTTTTCTTGTTTAATTCAGTTTAGACATCCAAATAAAGTAAGCCAATCCGAACACCATATTCCAACTAAATGAATAATTTCCCCAGTCATATGCTGAAAAACCGATGGGAAAAAATACAATGCTTATTCACTCACTTGAACAGTTTCCACAGTCGTATAATGAAAAACCAATGGTAATGAAGCACGTCCAACGCTATTCATTCACGTATCACAAACAAAGCCAAAACACCAAAGTTTCGTTGTGTAAGGGTCCAACGCACAGAAAAAAGAGCTGAAAACAGCTAATGTTGGCATAAAATCCCAATATAATGATTCCACATGAACAAAGCACCAACCTCAGTTAACTGGACTAATACATCCACACAGCACACCATGGATCCCCAGCAGGAAGTCAGAGGCAGTGTAAGCAAAGAACAGTCCCCTGCACAGAGAAAATTGCACGGCTAGAAAAGGTTCTCAGAAAAATAATAAAGCCAGCAACTGGATGGCTGTGAAAAAGTAGTTTATTAGTCAAACATTATTCAGACTTCAATCTCACAGACCGGTTTTGGCATAGAGTTAGCTTAGCCTTCTTCAGTGTGACAAAACAAAAAACAAAAAAGAAGTACTTTATTACAAAAATGTTAATTAGAAGCAAAAACCTTTAGACATGATTGGTGAACTCATGAATAAATAAAACATTCAAAGATGTTCATTAAGTCCTGGATAAAAAAGAGCACCCAACTTAATTATCCATTTTTTCTCTTTAATATGTAATTTCTTATGCCAACCAGATTTTACTGTACGGACGGTCACCTAACATTTTATCTATGACAAAAAAAATGAAACCTTGCTGTGGAATGTTTTAATGTATGTTTATAAAGCGCATTGCTGGATTTTTTACATTTTATATCACTGAGATGCTTTTGAGTTTTCAAGTAGCAACTGTAGAACTGTATATGATATAAAATTCTTTGCTATCTGCAGTAGTGATTGAATAATTTATATGGCATGCTGCAGTTGCCACTGTTTTTATGTAGGACAAACATCGAGGCCATTTAAGTTACGTATCTCTGAGCATTTCAGTGATATAAAATGTAAAAAATCCAGCAATGTGCTTTATAAACATACATTAAAACATTCCACAGCAAGGTTTCATTTTTTTGTCATAGATAAAATTTTAGGTGACCGTACAGTAAAATCTGGTTGGCATAAGAAATTAGATATTAAAGAGAAAAAATGGATAATTAAGTTGGGTGCTCCTTTTTATCCAGGACTTAATGAACATCTTTGAATGTTTTATTTATTCATGAGTTCACCAATCATGTCTAAAGGTTTTTGCTTCTAATTAACATTTTTGTATTAAAGGACTTCTTTTTTGTTTTTTGTTTTGTCACACTGAAGAAGGCTAAGCTAACTCTATGCCGAAACCGGTCTGTGAGATTGAAGTCTGAATAATGTTTGACTAAAACTACTTTTTCACAGCCATCCAGTTGCTGGCTTTATTATTTTTCTGGGATCCTTGTTTACTGGCCCAGAGTACAGATGTCACATATTGGTGAGCAGTGGTATGGATATTAATTGATCTTCTGTAGCCTGTAGGCAATTGTCAGTAAACACATATCAGACATCCATCTAAAAGATCTTAATAACCCACTAACCAGACATGCTCTAAACTGCAGAAACTTTGAGAAATTTGTGTTCCACCTAGTGGAAAAAGTGACAATCTCCCACTAGAAGGCAATACAGGAATAGTGGAGCTGTACTTGAGAAAAGGGAACA